>NW_026733226.1:0-77094 GCF_028476545.2 Physella acuta
AATATACTCTGTGCAGTTCAGAGAAAAAAAAATAAGAAAAACAGTATTGGGTATTTCTGAAGACGTCATTTTCTATTTTTAGAACAGCAGACAGGTACCTACTCAGAGGTCAAGGCCGTATCGGACGTCTGTACCACAAGACGATCTACTACGAGTACACGGACAACACGTACACCACAGAGGTCATCAAGCCGCCGTACCAAGGCCTGCTGGGTCCCACCATCCGGGCTGAGGTGGGCGACATCATCAACCTCCACTTCTACAACAACGCTTCCAGGAACTTCTCCACGCACGCCCATGGCTTGTTCTACTTAAAGGGGAGTGAAGGTATCTTGTTCAAGAATTCTTCGAGTTACCTCCCGTTAAAAGAAACTTTTTTTATGGCCATGAGTAGGCGATCCAAGTAATTAATTCACACATCAATCATGTTATTTTTTGCGAAGCTTGTGGTTTTATTGCCTTTATATACTTGTGCTTTTTTACCCCAGGGATGAGTTTTAAAGTTCGTAAATCAAAACTATTTTTTAAATTGCACTTTGAGTTAGACAGATGTGCTGTCTGCACCTTAGTGTGGATAATACCGTTAAAACATATACGTTGATAAATTAATTGATGTGACACTTCATTCATAAAAATGATATTATATATATATATATATATATATATATATATATATATATATATATATATATATATATATATATATATATATATATATACATGTATATATATATATACATACATAATATTATCATGTATATATATGTATATATGTATATATATATATATATATATATATATATATATATATATATATATATAGCTGAACTCTACCGCAGTATATATATATATATATATATATATATATATATATATATATATATATATATATATATATATATATATATATATATATGTGTGTATATATATATATGTATATATATATATATATATATATATATATATATATATATATATATATATATATATATTTATATATATATATATGTATATATATATATATATATACACACACACACACATATATATATATATATATATATATATATATATATATATATATATATATATATATATATATATATATATATATATATATACTGCGGTAGAGTTCAGCTATAAAAAAAGACCTGAGTATATACAGAAATCATGTGGACAGTACAATGCCTAGCCGCCTTTACTCTCTTAAATAAGAGTCAGGTACCCATCAGCTTTATGTGAACCTGCAATCAGAACTTAAGACTTTCAGGTTAGCAGTTGTGTACTCAGTCACCCAACCCTGTTTTCTCTTTTATCGATAAACTTAGGCCCAACTCGAAAAACCAGTCCTCTGATTGATGTTAAACATTCTGATAGAAATCAGCAGATGTGTATTAATATATTATACATGTATGATTACAGGAGCTTTGTACCTGGATGAGACCAGCGGTCTTCTCAAAGAGGACGACCACGTCATGCCTGGTCAGCGCATCCTCCAAAAGTGGGTCGTCACTGAAAACGACGCCCCGACCCCCGAGGACCCCAACTGTATCCCCTCCGTGTACCACTCCCACATTTTCTCCAAGAACGACATCCCTACTGGCTTGTTTGGTGTTATCGCTGTTTGCAAGAAAGGTAACTCTAGTTTAATTTAATTACCGCTATCTGCAAGAAAGGTAACTCTAGTTTTCTCATCGCGGTATGCAAGAAAGGTAACTCCAGTTTATCACGGCTGTTTCCAAAAAACAAAAACAAAACACTAGTGTATAATTCTATCAGCAAGAAAGTTAACTACATAATATATGGTTTCGCTTTTTAGGTTTTCGGTTTATAATTTGTATTCAATATTGTACATTTATTGCTGTAATAACGTGTGATATTTGCAAAAGCATCGAGAAAAACATGGTGTTTGTTTACCAATATGCATTATCAATTTCCGATACCCCATACCCCAGTCTTTACATTGTACAGTGATAACAATTTCATAGTTCACTGGTTATAACAAAATTGCAACAGTCATTAAAATACGGGTTTATATGACATAAAATTTGAGACATTAACACAATAGTAAGAAACATAGAACTTACCTACAGAAACTCAAATAGAATTCAATACTAGGACTAAGAAATTATAGGAATACGAATCCAAAACGATACTAGAACGCTAAAAACTTACAGGAACATAAGTCTAAAACAATAGTAGGATTGAAATAACTTCCTTATAGGAACACATAACTCGATAATTGCCAATTAAAATTGATAAACCTTACATCCGCCAGGCGTGCTGGACAGCTCCAACCGTCGAACTGACGTGGACATCGACATCCCTCTTGTCGTCATGAACTGGGACGAGAACCTCAGCAACTACATCCTGGAGAACATTGACCTCTACTGCGGCGACCCTGACCTCTGTCGTCGTCTCCTGAAGGTCAACGACCCAGATTTTATTGAGAGTAATTTGATGAAGTCAATCAACGGCCGGGGTTTGGTACCTTGAACGGACTAGATGTAAGAAATAGCACTGTTGATAATTTTACTTGAAATAGTAGGGGTCGGCGTGGTCGAGTCGGTAAAGCTCATGGTTGCTATACCGAAAAAGTCTCGAGTTCGAACCCTCGGGCAGATGAGGCTCGTTAGCTGGGGACAGCCACTCTTCTAGGAGAGACAACTCCAAAATTAAACAACTGCTGCCTTGTAGTTTGTTCTTGGTTGGACAAAGACTATGGAAGCAAATCCAAAAAGAAAAGCAGGCTGAAATCGGAGTCAATGGCGCAAAACCAGTTGACACGTAACGCTTAATTGTGTTGGAGGCGTGGTCGAGTCGGCAAAAAATTCGTGGTTGATAAATTCGAACAAAGTCTCGAGTTCAAACCCACTGGCAGATAAATCTCGATCACCTTCAACACTAATAATTAAGAACGAAGAAGAAGAAGAAGACTTGAAATGGTCTAACGCGTATTGACATTAAAATAGTATTCAAACACAAATAGTATTTTACTGTATCATTGAATCCTTCAAATGGTATTTAGTTGTAATGTAAACAATAGCTTCCAACAAACCAAGCAAAAGTGAAGCTTATTAACTCACGTTAATGAAAGAAATAATTTCATACAATAAATTTGATCATAAAGTAATTAATAAAGTAAAATATGCTTTTATTTTAATGAGGTATTTCGGGATCTTGTCCAGGCAAACCCCAGCCACTAATGTACAAAACGCCCTGGCGAAAAATTAAGCCCCGCCCCTTTTTTTGCCAGCATGCACGCAACCTTGACCTTTTTCTAATATCTAGACATTTGAATATTTAAAAACAAGTCATAAAAACAACCCTCTATCCACCTCTAGGGTTAGGGCTCGGGTTATGGTTAGGGTTAAAGCTAGGGCTAGAGTTAGGGTTAAAAGCTAAAAGTACAAGTTTCATATCCTTTTTATAATCTTTTTTGGGTGGCGGGTGTTAACGGTTTGGCGGGGCTTATCCGGAAAAGATTCGCATTTATATGTTATTTGTGTAAGTTATAGATCTCCTTGATATGTAGAAACATCCTGTGATGCAAATACATAGACCTTATATACCTTGTTCGACAATTACAAGCCGCCTATAGTGTTTTGACAGTGATTTTGACAACTATGGAATTTGATTTCAGTTCTGTGTCGGTGACAAGGTCGCATTTTACGTGGTTGGGTTCGGTAACGAGAAGGACGTCCACTCTATGTATTTCCATGGTCAGAACCTCAAGTTCCAGGGCAAGAGGTCAGTTTGGGTAGCATCAACTACTCTGACCATTACTTAGATAATATTTAAAACTTTTAGTACTTGTGTATGTATGAAAAAGATGTAACGCTACAGTTAAAGAAAGAATATTTTTTTAGAGTGTTAATGTGTTTGTTATTGTGTTTCTTAAAGGCCTATCAAAGCTTCTATTAGAGTCGTGTGATTGCATTTCTTATAGGCTTGTGATATCTTTTATTAGGGTCTTGTTGTAGCGTTTCTTAGAGGCTTGTTATATTTTTTATTAGAGGCTTGTTAGAACGTTTCTGAGAGGCTTGTCATAGCTTTTCTCATATGCTTGAAAGAACGTTTCGAAAGAGTTTTTAATGGCGATCCGTTTATTGGGCATTATTTTATAAAAGAACTCCGCTAATTTATGAAAGCAAGACATATTGTCCGTCTGACGTTTAACCAATATACTTAAAACTTCTCTTCTGCAGGGGCGACACCATCCCAGTGTACAGCGCCACCTTTGTAGCCGCTGAGACAACCCCGACCAACCCAGGAAAATGGTTGCTCGTCGATTTTGTGGACGACCATCAAAAAGGTAAGAACTCAAACTCGTGACGACGTTCAAATTTACCAGACGAACTAACTCTAGGCATTCTGACATCTTTTGTGTCACTTTTATCCAAATAAGACTCAACATTGCATCATTGACCACCGATTGACTATAACAAGTGACCGTCACCTATCAGCGACCTAGCTAAACTTGATGTAAAACTAAGTAAATAAAAACTAATAAAAAAAACAACTTTTTAAAAGTAATTTTGCCAGCTAATTCGTTTGTATTTCACTAAACTCAAAACTATTTTTTCTGTTCTTGTTTATATGTGTAAATATAAGATTGCTTGAAATAAATATATTTAAATCCTATTAATTTATGTTTGGATAAGTGGAGCGTGTCGGTGAATAACGGTTTGGCTGACCATCGGGTACTTAGATTAACCCTGAATGATAAACATATACCTCAAAACAAACAGTTTTGAACTCCGTGTTCAATCATTTTACTTCTATCCTTTGTGCTACAAGCACATCTATTCCTACCCAAACAACCCTTTATGTATAACCAGTTTATCCTTCTGCCCATTTAACCACTCATATATTACTAGCATATCTACTCCTGTCCATATAACCACTTATCTATTACTAGCATATCTACTCCTGCCCATATAACCACTTATATATTACTAGCATATCTACTCCTGTCCATATAACCACTAATATATTACTAACATATCTACTCCTGCCCACATAAGCACTTTTACATTACCAGTATATCTACTCCTGCCCACATAACCACACTTATATATTACTAATATATCTAATCCTGCCCACACAACCACTTATATATTACTAGCATATCTACTCCTGCCCACATAATAACTTATGTATCTCCAGTAGACAATGAACTAGTGCCCACATAATTATCTCATCTGGCTCCTACAGAGGGCATCGCTGCCTTTTACAACGTAAGGAACTGCCCTGAGAATCCATACCAGAGTTCCCCAAGCTATGGCGGGGAAACCAGGGAATATTTCCTGCAGACTGAGGAACTGGACTGGGACTACGGTCCGACAGGATATGACGCCAGGACTGGTCTCGCTCTGTTAGACAAAAGCAGGTGATTGGTTGCTTTGTTTTGGGACACGCCTACCCCTAGACGCCAACCCTAAATAAGTCTATGGGCGTCCATTATGGAGTACTAAAATGATAATCAAATTAAACCTTCATCAAGTTGTTAGCCTCGCCTACCTGTCACATCTCCTTTGAGAATGTACTGATAGATACACAAGACACAATACGTTAAGACAAATTACTTGGGGGTTCTGATTGTTAAAAATAGCTACAATGCTTATGGTAATGGAACAATATTACACCTAATTTTACTTTTAAAAAGTATATAAAGCATCAAGTACGTCTAATAACATTCAGATAACCCCCTGAACGAAATGAAATTTATATAATTTATATAAAAAATATATACTTTTAACAGTGTCCGCCCCCCCCCCCCCCTCGAAGAAAGTCTACCGCCCCCCCCCCCCCCCCCCCCGAAAATTTCAAGTGCCCCCCGGAGAAAAAAGTCTGGAAGAAACACTGAACACTACCACCCCATTCCAGAGATTTCGTACATGTTAGTAAAGTTATAAGGGGTCGGCGTGGTCGAGTAGGTAAAGCTCATGATTGCTAAACCGAAAAAGTCTCGAGCTCGAGCCCACGGGCAGATGAAGCTCGTTAGCTGGGGACAGCCACTCCTCTAGGAGAGACAACTCCAAAATCAAACAACATCTGCCTTGTAGTTTGTTATTGGTTGGCTATGGAAGCAAATCCAAAAAGAAAAGCATGCTGAAATCGGAGTCAATGGCCTTAATGGCGCATAACCAGTTGACACGTATCCTTAATTGTGATGGAGGCGTGGTCGAGTCAAAAGCTCATGGTTGATAAATTCGAAAAAAGTCTCGTTCAATCCGTCTGGCAGATAAGGCTCGATCCCTTCCAACACTAAAAAATTAAGAACGGAGAAGGAGAAGAAGAAGTTAAGTTATACATACAATAATGTCAGAGTATTGCTATTACACATACAGCTTTTACTTTAAAGTTGAACCGACAAACTACATTTTATTGTATTTCATCTATTTATTACTTTTATTGTAAACAAAGCTATGAACGTTCGAGTTTTGTGTTAAACCACGAACCAGTGGCGTAGCTACCGTAAAGCTAGCGTAAGCAAGGTATAGGGGCCCAAGGCAAATAGGGTCCCTTTTTTGAAAGTTTGAGGGGGGGGGGGGTGCAAATCAAATGTCTTAGGGGGGGGGGGGGGTTCAAATCGAAAGTCTGAGGGAGGTGCAAATCGAAAGTTTGTCCCCGGTCGCCGGGAAGGGTCGCTACGCCTCTGAGGGGCCCACTAACACTTTTTGCATAGGAGCCCGAAAATCCTAGGTACGCCACTGCCACGAACCCGCTCTTACATGTACCCATGGAGTACACGCTGTAATATAAATGTATACAGTTCAACTTAAAACATAATAAATCATGCAATTTTGTTTCATTTTCAACCCCCCCCCCCCCCCCCACCCCCTCAGTTCCTCCTTCATGTTCTTTGTCCGTAACGCCACCCGCTTTGGTGGGGTGTACAAGAAGGCCCAGTTCGTCCAGTACACTGACTCCTACTTCAAGACCAGAGTCACGCGCTCAGCCAAGGAGTCATACCTGGGCGTCATGGGGCCAGTCCTCAGGGTGGAGGTCGGGGACAGGCTGGTCGTCACCTTGAAAAATTACATCCCCTACCCGGTTTCGTTCCTGCCTCATGGCATGAGGTACGATTTTTCTGAGGAGGCAAAAGGTAAAACTGACACATGTATGTTGTTCTAGTGGGGAAATATAAATAGATATTCGTATACATAAAAGTAGTGAAAATCAATCCTCCAACAAAAGATACTGGCCTAGTACAATTTTTCATTAATTAATAATTTAATTACATAATAAATAAAATGCATTGAAATTGTGAATGGTGTAATAACCTTTTAAAAAAAAGAAATATCGCGTCTAATAATTACTCTTTGATAGATAAATTGTTAAGCTAAATATTTTAGTTTTAACTTAGTTTTAACATTAAAAGTAATCTTACGGAAAGGGTTAAAATTAAAGTTTAAATTTTAATTTTACTTAAGTAGAAGAGATAAAAACTAACGCTTTGAGCGAAAGTTGTCCCTTGAGCAGATGAGAATAGAGGTTATCTGTATCTTGACCACTGCATATGAAGAGATGGTGTGGTCAGTATTATGCCCCGTCACCATTACTTTTTTTTAAGGTACCCATCAGAGCTGGGTGGACTCAGGGACGTCCTACAGACTTGAGCCCTAGATCCGAATCGCGGCTTTCCAGGCTAGTAGTCGAGTTCCCTACCACCCGATCACACCGTCCCAATAAGCAAGCGAGAAATCAAATGTATTTTTATACGTTAACTTTATTAAACAAAACAACCTAACAATCCCCCCCAACCCCCCCCCCCCCCCATGTCTTACAGACGGCCCAGGTGTACCAGGTGGTAAAGTCGGCTACAACCAGGTCCACACCTACACCTTCGACGTGCCCACCAACCTGCTGGAAGGTTCTAAAGAACCCTGCGTCAGCTTCCTGTACACGTCATCACATGACGTCATCGGTGATCACAACGCCGGGTTGGTTGGGCCACTGCTGGTGTGCCAGACAGGCTACCTGGCCAGTCCAGTAAGTCATCTGTCATCTTGTTGACGTACGGCAAATTAGTCACAACACCATCACATACTATTTGACTTAGATATGACATGTTATTAGCTAAATGCCTTTAGGATATTATTAGTGACCAATATAATTATGGCTAAATGGCACAACTGGGATTGTATTCTAAAAATAATTTTAAAAACCTGTTCAGTAATGTTCTTTTGTTTAACCTCACAGAAGACTAGTATACTGATAACGATGAAGTCATGTTTAAGTGTATTGGTGTCTTGTTTGTGAGGCCAATATTTCTTGTTAATCTCAACTACACATTTTGCCGTTCCCTTCAGTCCACCAGCTGTGCGGAGAGAAGCGGTCTGATACATCGGCACAGTGGCGTAGGCAGGGGGGGGGGGTTAGGGGGTCATAACCCCCGCCCCCCCCCCCCATAGACCCCTTGGTACATATATCAAAAGTATGAGGGGGGTGCAAATCGAAAGTTTGAAGGGGGGGGGTGCAAATCGAAAGTTTGAGGAGGGGTGCAAATCGAAAGTTTGTCCCCGGGTAAATATTGGAACCCCCCCCCCCCCTTGAGACGATCCTGGCTACGCCACTGCATCGGCAACATCATCCTACAAGATGAATATAATAATAAGCTAAAACATTAGACTATAATTATAATATATCTCAAGTATTTGGTATTATGCTTGGATTTACAATGCGCAGTCACCCACTTATATATTTGAGTATGAAACCATGGATAGTTTGCCATATAAAATTATTCTAAACGAGCCGACCAGCAACATATCATATGCCGCTATTTAGTTGTTTTATTTTCTACTTTTCAGTAATTCATAATTTGTGAATTCGACAGTACCAATGCTGCCACTGAAAATATTTGCTTTAAAACACTATCAGTAGGTCGTTAAGAACTATACTACCCCCCCCCTCCTTTTCCCCAACCCCTACCCTACACTACCCCCCCCCCCCCCCCCCCGTGAAAGCAGCCTCCTCTTAGTTACCTCCCCTAAGTTTAAAATAGTTTCAAACTAAATTATCTGCCCCTAATAGCCGTCACTAAACCCGGCTCTATGATTGTAAACATTTAGCGTGAACCACAGGGGTGGGGTGGTAGGGAGCGCGCTTACAGCTTGTTTTCTAGCGTCTCCAAGAAGAGAATTAGATTCTATATATATATAGATTTTCCTATAATTTTAATTTTGTTTTTATCCTACCAGTACAAGCCGCTGGAGTTCTTTGTTCTCCTGGCCACGTTTGATGAAAACAAATCTTTGTTCAAACTTCCTAAACCGGAACCTGGCGACGCCATCCCTTACCTGATGTCCAACATGCGATCCAGTAAGTCTGTCTGTCATACAGCACATCCATTTTTTTATCATACAACACCCGTCATTCATCCATCACAGTGGCGCTACAGCTCATTCAGTGAATTGATAAACTTTACCAAACTTGTCTATTCAGTCTTATTCGGCTGTCTTCTTCTCCGAGGCGTAGCGACCCTTCCCGGCGACCGGGGACAAACCTTCAATTCCCCCCCCCCCCCAAATATATTTTGTATATTTATAATGCAAAACTACAGCTAAAATGAACTTTTAATTTTTTTTTTCAAACCCATTTTGGCACCCCCTAGGGTCGGCGCCCGAAGACAAATGTACTTACACCCCCCTCGCTACGCCTCTGTTTCTTCGTCCGTGCCTAAACTTGAAGCGATAGTCTGTCTCTACACCATCTATCTCTCTGGGCCTATGTCCTCTTTTTGGTTTCTTCCCTTATGGGATTCCGGTTGTATACAACTTTTACAACTGCGATTGTCGTTCTTTGTCGATTTTTAGCTAACGAAGCCTTCCTTTTTAGATTATGCCGTTATTATACGACTTTGTGTGTCTAATATTTACTATTTACTAAAAATGTCCTATAAAAATGAGTTCTGATATTTGCAAATAGTAATATTCCTAGTATCTCTATCATTGAAAACATCAACTGAGAACGAATAGGCCCCTACACACTAATCCTTAAACAAAGCGTCATTAATATCTCGATAATTTTTAGCGCAATTTCCATTCTGGAGAATTGCGTTTATTAACTCGTCTTTTCAGGGAATGTATGGATGGATGTGTGTTCGCAGCTTTAAGTCGTATCTCCTCCTCAACGAAGCAATATCGAGGACTAGTTCCAAAGCAAATTTGTTAAGCAAGTTCCGAGGATGATAGTGGGCCAAAAACATTCCCGGAATTCCTTCCTGGGTTTCACGGAAAAGCCAAAAAACCTCGAACAAATGCAGATTTTGGCCCATATCTCGGCAACCAGACCACTTAGCGACTTGAAACATTTACCAATCGATTCCTGCCATAATTTAGAACAATATTGCCGTGGAAAGTTGTCAAAAATATCCTTTCGTTCGGTCACAAATTTTAAAATTACATGAACACCTACAAACCGATCGTTCTCCTAGCTTGAACGCACCCCAGCATTATACGTCAGAGCTATTTTTAGATAACATAAGGAAATTGCGCTAAAATTGTCACTAGACTTTTTAATTAACTTGTTTTTTATTTATCCCTTTCTAGGACTATTTGTGTATGCTTAATAGATAAGAACCACATTTTTTTGCACAAATGTCTATAAAACATTCATTCCAAACTGAGGGTATTAAACAATCTGTTTCTGGAATCTTCTATATCCACCAGCTGTCAACGGCTACTCCTACGGCAACATGCCCGAGATTAAAGTGTGTGTCGGCGATGACGTCATCTGGCACGTCATGAACCTCGGCTCCTTCCTTGACGTCAACACCATCGTCTTCGACGGCAACACCTTTGATGAGGAGGGGACTCATAGAGACGCTAAAGGTCTAATCGCCGGGGTTACTGCTTCACTCTACATGAAGCCAGACAATCCAGGTTCGTATCCTTTTGGTGCCAGTTTGTATATTGATCAACCAGTTTTAAAAGAACAACTTTATTTTTTAAACTAGGATCACATTCACAATTTGGAAACCATTTTCCTTTAAAGAAACATACTTAAGTACCTATATTTTCAGGTTTATCAATTATCAATACATTATATGTTTCATGCTTGATAAATTAGCAAAGGACTAAAAACATTAGATTATAATTATATATGAATATCTTTATTACTTGGCGCGTAGTTTTGCGAGTAAAACTGAAATAATTTGCATTTAATAATTTGCATTAATATGTATAAATCTCAATGTATTTGCATATACTTATAAATATAAAACTCAAACACTATATGTAATTGTATGTGTAAAGGGAAATAATTTAATTCTACATTGCTGATTACATGCAGTACGTCCTGTCCCTTGGCTCCATCAGCTGTATGGAGAAGGGGGTTTTTATACATGGCTCTTCTCTACTTATAGCCCCGGCTTTGTGCTTGGATTTCCAATGCGGAAGAATCCAATGGTCTATTAGACTATGGGGCCATATAATATGTATGAAACTTGTTTAATTAGCATGGTCTAATCAATAGGCAGATGGATGCTGTACTCACAAACAACAACCGCACGAGACAACGGCATGTTCGCCTTCTACACGGCACTCGACTGTGACGGACAAATCGCCAAATATCCGGCTCCGTACGGAAAAGTCCGGGAGTACTACATCGCCGCTGAGGAAGTGTACTGGGATTACTCTCCCTTAATGAGAAGTGTGATAAATGGCGCTGACCTTAATGACCCAAGCACGTGAGTTTTTTTTTTATTTCTACTGCGTGCGATTCACAAATTATTCTTTTCGTGCGGCTTATGTAATGAATAATGGTAATTTCTTTTTTTTTTTTTTTTTTTTTTTTTTTTTTTTTTTTTTTTTGCAAAACAAGTCAAAGTTTTTATAGATTTTACCTCAAAGCAAGGGAACTTTCCGTGATTTCGTGGATACAATTCGGGTTTCTTCTCTTCCAGGGAGGGACACATCTTCGTCTTCCACAACAACTACTTCATCGGTCACGTGTACAAGAAGGCCGTGTTCAGAGAGTACACGGACAAGACGTTCAAGGTCAAGAAACCTGGCAGGTTCGACATTCTCGGAACCGCCCTGAAGGCCGAGGTCGGTGACGTCATCAAGATCACCTTCTACAACAAGGCCAGCAGACGATACTCTATCCACAGCCACGGTGTCATGACCAGGTACGGGACTAACCCGGTCTTTGTGACGTAAACAGTTCTTAAGAAAGCGTTGTCCAGCGGTAGAACACACGATTACCGTCCCTATTATGTTACCCCGGTTAAAAACCTTAATAATTTTCCATCCCGCTTTAATATACATCCAGTACCTAAACATACTTGGAAAAAGTAAAGACGGCTTTTTTACAGTCAAAGAAAGGAAATTCTTTAGAATTTTTCTATTCAAGAAACAGAAGAGCCAAAATTTATTGACCTATGAATACATTTTTAAAATCTAAAGTTTATTTTTCTTTTAAAGTTCATTACACTTCAAATAAAGGATACAATGACAAAAAAAAATGTTTTCAAAACGACAAAGTGTTTAGAATATTATCTCCCTTATTTCGACCTTTATGGTGACACAGCTACTGTAAATGAAATTATTACCTCCCTTATTTCGACTTTTCATATGGCCCGCTACATAATATTCAAATATTATCTCCCTTATGTTAACGTTTGCGATGGTACCGTTAAGTAAATTACAAAAAAAAATTCTCCCTTATTTTAACCCTTTATGATGGCACTGCTTTAGAAAATGAAAATATCTCCCGTTTTTCAACATTTGTGATATCTCCCCTACAGCAAATAAAAAAAATTATCTCCCTTATTTTACCTGGATGTAGTCAAAAAGACAACGGTGGTGACTACGGCTCCTCCGTGAGTGCCGGCCCAGGTGAGACCGTCACCTACACCTGGATGATCCCAGCGAGGTCAGGTCCCGGCCCCAACGACCCCAACTGTATCCCGTGGGTCTATTACTCCGGCGTGGACACCGTCAAGGACGCTAACTCGGGTCTGGTCGGATCCCTGGTTGTGTGCAAGTAAGTTACTGATCTCATTTTTGTTTTTTCAATTTCGTCTCGTTACACATTATATGTGCATACATTTAATGTAAGGCTACATAGGCCTACATATATTTCATATATATATATATATATATATATATATATATATATATATATATATATATATATATATATTATTTATTTATACGTTTCTTAAAGACACATGGTGTTAATCGTGGCGTAGTGGCATAGCTAGGGAAGGGCGGACGGGTCGATTTAGAAAGAAATTTTAAAATTTTAATCTGAGTTTCTTTTCTTAATGATACACAGTCAAAGTTTTAAGAAAATAGACTGCATCTTGATTTTTGTACACTGATTTAACTGTTTCTTAATGAATTGTGTGACATCACAAAAAAATGGCATAAAACAGTGTCCGCTAAAAATTGACCCAAATTTTCAAAATGGGAGGGAAGGGTTTACACACTTTATCAGCAACGCGAACAACAATACATAACTTGTGATGTGGGGGGAGTGGCGCAAAACTGATAGTTTGACAAGGGTGCCGGGATGGATATAGCAAGGCCTCTATCTTGGTGTTCTCATATAATCGTTCTCGTTAACGTTTTAATTGATTAATTAATTACACATTAAACAAGATCAGGAACTAACATCTTAAAATGTTCTAAGTTGACAATCAAATCTTTTGCGACCTCGAGCTCAGAACCTTGGATAGTTGATGACATGATGACAGGCGGTGACCTGGACAGTGACGTTCAATGACCTTGACCTTGCACCCCTCTGTTGACGTCAGTCCGTACGTTGCAGATCTGGCATCCTGGACCAGTACTCCGTGAGAAAGGACGTCAACACGGAGCTGTACGTCTACATGTCTATCATCAATGAGAACCTCAGCTGGTACCTGGATGAGAACGTTCGTCTGTACGCTCCAGGCAGGGTTGGCACCAACTACCTGTAAGTACCGTAATTACCTTCGAGCTTTATAACTACCTGTAAGTCTCGTTACGAACTATGTGCTTTATAAATACACGTAAGTCTTATAACTATCTGAAATTCTCATAACTACAAATGTGTTTCATAACTACATGTAACTCTCGTAACTACCTGTATGTCTTATAACTAACCGTGAGTCGTATAACTACCTATATCTCATAACTACCTGTAAGTCTCCCAACAACCTGTGTCTAACAATCACCTGTCTTATAACTACCTGAAATTCTCATCACTACATATGTGTATCATAACTACACGTAAGTCTCAAACCTACATATAAGTTTCGTAGCTAACTTTATGTCTCTTAATTACTTGTAAGCCTAACTTTGAACTTCATAACTATCTGTCTCTCATAACTACCTGTAGTCTATCTACCTGTAAGTCTAACTACCTGTAAGTCTAACTACCTGTAAGTCTAACTACCTGTAAGTCTAACTACCTGTTTATAACTACCTGTATGTATTGAACGACATGTAAGTCTTAAAACTACCTGTAATACTTATAACGACCTGAATGTCTTTATAATTCACAGCGACATCTATTGTGATATAATCACCTTTGTCTTATATTTATAATTACATGTAAGTTTTACACTTAGTTGTACTTGTCATAATCACCTGCATATTTACAAAACTAATGATGTGGTTAAAAACCTAAATGTTTAAAGTTGACTTAAAGTTTAAAAATAGCATTTGTGCGTCTAATTTACTAATTACCTTAAGGTGAGTAATTACCTGCAGGTCTAGCGGTCACACGAAGATAGAAAATCTACTCAAAAGGCAATCACACCCACATATTGTTTAACTACCACATGTAAATTTAAAAAAAAAATCATCAATTTAAACTTGTGAGTTTTTTTAACAAAGTTTGAAACAATACATTGGTCCGCTTCACATTTCACAGACTATTTTACCTTTAAATCTACCTGAGCTACGTGATTAATCCCCAGAGCCATAAAGGTGTCAATTTTAATATCTACGTCTCGTCCAGGGTGACACTTACGCTCAGTTTCCCTGATGATATCTTGGTATCTTAAGAAACTAGCCACAGCCTGTCGTATAACGAATCGTCACGTAAAGGTTGGAAAGGGATCAAATAAATTAGTGATTGTATCGTTGCTCTACTTTTCTGAAACTAGACCTTGTACCGAATGTATTATCGGCTTTATTGCTACATGATTTCGGTTGAACAAGAATCAATGCTATATAGAAATATAATTTACTAAATTAGTCATTGAAGAAATAAGGATGATATATTAATTGCAGCTATGGTTATACATTTAGGAACCTTGGAAATTTCGGCCAACCTGCATAAATGGATCTAAGTTGGCGCATTGGTTGGGTGGGTTCATTGGGTGCAGAGTTTCTTCCAGGCATCTCTTCGGGGGGGTCGATGCCCCCCCGAAATTTTTTTACCGCCCCCCCCCCCCCTTGAACGAAATGAAATGTATATAATTTATATAGAAAATATATACTTTTAACAGTGTCCGCCCCCCCCCCCCCCCCCCCCCGAAGAAAGTTTACCGCCCCCCCCCCCCCCCCCCCGAAAATTTCAAGTGCCCCCCCGGAGAAAAAAGTCTGGAAGAAACACTGATTGGGTGGTGGGGCCAATGGGTGGTGGGGCCAATGGGTGGGTGTTTCCATTGGGTAGGTGAGTCCATTGGATGTGTTTGTCCTTAGGGTGGGTTGAGCCATTTAGTGTGTGTTTATTGGGTGGTTGGGTTCATTGGGTGGGTGGGTGGGTGGGTGGGTGGGTGGGTCCATTGGATGGGTTGATGGTCTATTGGGTGGGTGGGTCTATTGGGTGGGTGGGTGGGTCCATTGGGTGGGTTGGTGGGTGGATGTGTGGTTGGGTGGGTGGGTTGAGCCATTGAGTGTGTGTTTATTGGGTGGTTGGGTTCATTGGGTGGGTGGTTGGGTGGGTGGGTTCATTGAGTGGGTGGGTGGGTCCATTGGGTGTGTGGTTGGGTTCATTGGGTGGGTGGGTCCGATTTCTAATTATTTTAGTCCCTCCTCTGATCCTTAATATAAAAAGCTGTAACCCCAATGCTCCCCTCACACACACACACACACACCATCTTTCGCCAAAACTTAGCACTTAATATATCCTAGACTTAGTGCTGGTATTGAACTGTTATTCCTTCTATTTTAGAGCTGATCCTAATTTTGTTGAAAGCAACAAGATGCACGCCATCAACGGTAAAGTCTTCGGGAACACCAACAACTTGGTGGTGAGCTACGGGGACAAGGTGGCGTTTTACATGCTGTCACTTGGTGCTGAGGTGAGTGACATGTGACATTGATGGTGAGGTAAGTTATAGGTCACATTTGGTGTAGGGGGTATGTGTTGATGAATGTTGATGTTTAGGGCTTGTGATACGACATTTGATGGTAGTGTGAGTCAAAATGTTAAAATGTTTTGTGTGAGCTTTTATGTTATATGCTGATGAGTTAATAAAACTTTAGCTGACGCGAATTATTTTTTCAGATATATGTATGAAATATTATGAATATCTGTTATATGTCATTTCTGAAAAATCGCAATATAAAATTTAGAATCCAGAAGAACAATAGGGCTGGTAAGTAGGTCACCAACCAGTTCTACGGCTCAATAAACCTGCATGAGCCATAGAACTGGTTTGGTGACCTACTTACCAGCCCTATTTAAATACTTAATTGAGTTGTCGTATAATTATTTTGACATTTTGGTTCTGACTATGTTTACATTTTTACCTGTAGTTACAAAAATTTTAATGGATAAAAATTTAAAATTGATAAGCTTTATGACATTGGTGTGTGTTGTGTGTCCGTAGCTTGACCTGCACACCATGCACACCCACGGACACACCTTCGTCCACACCAGTGAGAAACACCGAGATGACGTGGCCCAAATCTTCCCCGGCATGGCCGAGTCTGTCGAGGTCATCGCGGACAACCCCGGCCATTGGCTGATCCACTGTCACGTGATGGATCACATGGCTGCCGGCATGGAGACCCCGTACACCGTCCTCCCCCCTCCAGGTAACTGTTTTACTGACGTCGTTCTATTTTCTTCTTCCTTTAAAATTTCTCGGCAATATAGAACGAGTCTGGGTCTGTTGGTAGAGCACACGCCTGCTAACCTGAAAGTCACGAGTTCGGATCCAGAACTCAAGTATGTACGATGTCCCTGAGTCCACCCAGCATTACGAAAATTCAGGAGACTGTTAACCACACTATCCCCTTGTATACCGAGGTCATTGAAACAGATAAAAGAGAGCATGTGATAGAACAAAGACTATAGTTTAATTAGAAAACGGAGATACATTCTTCACTTCCAGCCCAATCACTTCGGCTTCATAGCTTCATAGCTCCATTTCAAAAGATCTCTTATTAAATAGTCAGTAGCCTTCCGTTTCCTATTCTTACATTGTGGACTTATTCATACGTTAAGCTTTCCATGATACTTTCCCGATACTTCCTACCTTTCTAACACGGACATAAATTGTATGTTCCACCAAGCCAATAAATGTTTTCAGACAGATTTTGTCAAATACAGATTTCATTTCATTTATTTATTGTTTTATTTCTGAATTCCGAATCAACTTTTTTGTTCACTTTCAGGTCAGAAAAACAAGTATAGTGGAACATCCTACACATCCAACTCGCTCTATGGATCTGCCTTCAAGTCAGGATAATCAGAGTTCAGCATTCCACTAACTCAACACAAGGACCGCTGTCAAGTCCATCCTTTAAAACAGGCTTGCTGGTTCGCCTCTAAGGGTCGTTGCTAAATGTTCCTTAAATATGTATTTTTTAAAAATATTAAATGCATTTACCGGTATCAGAAACGTTCACATGTTTAATATTGTAATCGTTCAAATATGATGTTTCATTTCACACAACTTTACAATTTTAACAGATTAGTACCACTCCCACCAAGTGGCGTCGCTAGGTCGGGTGTCACCTGGTGCGGCACTTCATGGTGTCACCCCCCCCCCCTCCAAGAAACAAAGTATATATATATATATATATATATATATATATATATATATATATATATATATATATATATATATATATATATATATATATATATATATATATATATATATATATATACACCCGTCTAATATTATATACAGTTTCGCGTTATCCCACACCCATCTACTGCGTCGCTATTTTTAAAATTGTAACTCGAATTATATTTAAAATACTTTTCATCATTATTATCTTCAGCAAATAGCACATGGTCACAAAATTCAGTATCTTCATACTCCATTTCCCCTTTCCTCCCCCTCCCCCCCCCCCCCCCCTCCGCAACCAACATTTTTTTAACAGACCTCTCAAGTTCAAGAATATTTTTTAACTGCAAAAGAAAAAGCAACTTCTGTCAAACCTAGAGACAAAGCGCAGAGCTGAAAAGTTATTTTTTTTTAATTTGTTATTAAAATTATGTTATTGAAAAGCAATTGGGTTAGTTTATTTTATACAAATTAAAAGTATAATTCCTTTATGGGACATATGTCTTGGTTGTTTGTCATTTTACCGCTTAAGTGGGTCGTATATCTTTCAGCAAAATATATTGTGAATTTGCTTTTTTCTTCTTTTTTTCATCTATTGGTGTGGAAAAAAATTGATGTTAAAACAGTAATGAAACAACAGCGATTTTCTAAAAATAAATATTGGGAGATCAAACGTGACCGCTTCCTTAGGTCCCGTTCCCTGTAGGGGCCTCGAGGCTTATATTTTACGAATGTGTTGCTTCTGGTGTGTAACCCCAGGTGTGTGATCTCAGGTGTGAAGTCACGAGGGGCCTAGTGTGTCCGTCTAATGTGTAGCCTTTATCGACCACTGTGTTGAAACGTAACAGTCCGGAAACAAGATGGCGTCTGTGAAATGGTCTAAATCGTGACGTCATCTAGTGACGTCAAACACATGGGAGTTTTGACTACTGGAAGAGAGTTAAAGAGAGATAAAGCGAGATAAAGAGAGATAAAGAGAGATAAAGAGAGATACAGAGAGATAAAGAGAGAGAGATAAAGAGAGAGAGAGAGATAAAGAGAGAGAGATAAAGAGAGAGCGAGGTCAAGAATCTTGACGTCAAATGTAAATTATAGACGTTTAACGCCAGGACGTTTTGTCTTCTGAGAGGGGGGTGGGGGAGAAGTGATATCGAAAATCTTGACGTCATATATGAAAAACAGACGTCTAACTCCTTGGCGTTCTATTTTCTGAGAGACAGAGAGAGACAGAAATAGACAGAGAGAGATATATAGAGAGAGAGCGAGACGGGGAGAGAAAGAGACAGAGCAATGTAAAAAATCTTAACGTCATATCTAAAATATAGACTTTTAACACCATAACGTTTTGAGAAAGGGATGGAAGAAGGGGAGGGAGCGAGAGAGGGAGGGAGCGAAGGAGGGAAGGAGGCAGATCGATGTCAAACACACAGAGGTCACATCTCAGAGGTAGACGCCAAACGCTGACCCTGTTATGGACCAAGGTCTAGACCTAAAATCATCTCACTCGTCCATGAATTAGGCTGACGCGGTTTTACAGTCTCAAAAACGGACGCACCTTGCTAACACCTTTACGACCCCGAAAAGGGACGGACCTATCCCATAAACAAAACCAAACCAACTTTCGCCCCAGGTGTTTCCGGGCCGCTTACAATACCTGGATTGTACCTTGGTGTTTTACGGTTCGCTGCACATCAACTCTCATCACACGAGACTTCGTGACTTGAGAAGTAGCTTGACTGTGGCGTCCATCTTGAATGACGTCACACTACTCGTGGGGAGAGGGCTTTCTCATTGAGGGTTTAGCAGTTAAAGAAGGGAGTTTTAAAAAAATACTACTTAGCATAGTTTTGTATTTTCGAGATAAGAAATATCTAAGAATAACTTCTTTCATTAGAAATATGCTTTTTTTCGGGTTGCGGTAAGATTATAATGGTTGATGTTAATTTGGTGATTGGTATTTGTTATTTTGGGCGACATGCTTCTACATTTGTTTTTCTTAATTAGCCTTAACCGTATAAAATATGTCGTTGTCTCTTCTGATAGTAGTTGTCTCACAGCAGGGGTCTCAAAGCCCACACCATCCGGCTGACTCTTAAAAAGACACCGCATCGCAGAGAATTACAGCTACTAATTCTACGAAGATACAATTTTTGTCGAACCCACTGAACTAATTTTTTGTGACAAAAAGGTTACACGAAAACCTCTGCCTTTTCCCAGTATCCTGAGCATACAAAACACATTTATCATCCCTTAACCTGATTGGGCAAAACCGTTTTCCATTTTTTAAGCTATAATCCAATAATAACACACGATAATCCGTTGATTAATCATTATCCATCTCTCGCCTCATGTTCTCGTTGACTTTTTCGTTCTTTTATTCTATAATATTACCTCTCTCTTCCGATAATCTGAATCATGTTTCTACCTATCATTATTCCTATGCATGTATGTTATCCTAATTAGTCTCTTTTTACTGAGACACTCCCATCTTTTGCACAGTTTTGTGTATGAATTATCTTTGTTTTATTGATCTCTTATATATATATATACATATATATATATATATATATATATATATATATATATATATATATATATATATATATATATATATATATATATATATATATATATATATATACATATATATATATATATATATATATATATATATATATATATATATATATATATATATATATATATATATAAAGAAATATATATATATATATATATATATATATATATATATATATATATATATATATATATATATATATATATATATATATATTCGTAAAATACTATTTGTAGGTTAGGTAATAAATAATTTCATTGCACGATAATGATTTAGGTCCTTTAGATTTTAACTCTAGTCCGTGCATAAAAAAGAAATGTATTTTCTCTCACCTGCGTCAGTTATTAGGTTAAACATCAGTGATTGATGTTAAAATTCTACTTTGTGTGTCAAGGGACAATACATCCTACATCTAGATAAGCGTTAAAAGTGCAGGCCTTGTTGCACACGGTTCACGGGTAATTTTGCACTTGTCTCGACCGTCTGTCTCGGGGAATTCCCGAGTTAGTCGAGTGTGACGTCAATTAGTTCTTCTTATTTTAACCGTGATTTAAAAAAAAAAAACTTTAAATTTGGAGTCTTTTTATCGAGCGATTTCATTTCTAAAATAAGATATTAGTAAACTGGTGTTGCTAGTTTGATACCTGAAAAATGCACGTGATGCAAACCACGACTCCAGCTTCTAATAAGGCTCAACTTGCTCATCTTCTCCCCCCCCCCCCCCAAACACAAACTTTATTGCAATGGTCCAACCACATCCCCAAATAAACGCTAAAGTTAGAGTTGGATTTCTTCCTAGTAACTTCATTAGGGGTTATGCTTATTGCGTATTTCCAATGCGAAAATAAAAAGAGAAGTAGAAAACATGGAATCTCTTCAAATATATCCACAATATGTGTGGATATATCCACAATATGTGTGGATATATCCACACATATTGTGGATATATGCACAGGGGTGTCTCAATTCCTCGACAACACTAATTTTCTAACCGGGATTCGAACCCTTGTTCTCTAAACACTTATTATCAAATTTTCTTCTGTTTTTAATTATATAATTGAAAGAGATTCCCTCCACCACAGTTCCGTATTACGTGTCATTTTATATTTAATGTGACTTCAGTCAGCAGTTCTTTTAGGATTTGCTTCCATGCAGAGGCGTAGCTAGGGGGGGGGGGGTGCGGATCGCACCGGGATGTCACCATTTAGGGGGGTGACACCAAGGCAAAAAATAGCAAAATATATAGAGAAAAATGATAACCCCACTTAATTATGTGATTAATTTGAGTATTAAATAGTCTTTTAAGAGGTGCAAATCGAAAGTTTGAGGGGGGGGGGGGTAGCAAATCAAAAATTGAAAGTTTGTCCCCGGGAAGTATCGCTACGCCTCTGGGGGGGTGACACCATTAAGTACCGCACCGGGTGACACCCGTACTCGCTATGCCACTGCTTTCATGTCCTTTGTCCATTCAAGAACAAACTTCAAGTTAGGAGATTTTTTATTTAGGATTAGGAGTTTTCTCTACTTGATGAGTTGCTGTCCCCAGCTATCGAGCCTCACCTGTCTGGGGGTTTGAACTCGGGACTTTTGGAATTAGAGATCACGCGTTCTCTTGCCCGACCACGTCGCCACCACCTCATGTTTTGATGCAGAATATACAACACACTAATCACTACTACTATATACTCAGAGTTACATCCAGGCATCTCTTTGGGGGGGGGGGGAGAAAGTCTACCGCTCCCCGAACGAAATCAAATTTATATAGAAAATATACACT
Source organism: Physella acuta (assembly GCF_028476545.2). Taxonomy (NCBI): domain Eukaryota; kingdom Metazoa; phylum Mollusca; class Gastropoda; family Physidae; genus Physella; species Physella acuta. Next base: position 22,327 of record NW_026733226.1, read on the forward strand.
TTTAACAGTGTCCGCCCCGCCCCCCCCCCCCGAAGAAAGTCTACAGCCCCCCCCCCCCCCACGAAAATTTCAAGTCACCACCCCCCCCCCCCGGAGAAAAAAGTATAGAAGAAACACTGTATGTACTACAAACCTAACCAAGCGATGACCTACAAAAAAAATTAAGTAAAGCAAAAAAAAAAAAAATTAGGAAAAGACACGTTTTCTCATATTAAATGACTTTTAGAGACTAAAAATCTAAAAATTCCTCTTTTCGTTCATCCGATAAATCCCTTCGATAATTCATCAAGCCTTAGCGAGAGACTTGTACATTAATTATTACTCGAAGTTTTATAACTAAAATGACAGAATCATTGAATATTAATCCTTTTGATTTTTATCTCATCCGCGTTAAAATTTATGTTGTAAAAAATTAATTTTTCTTTGTCAAGGGTTTTTAGATTTTTTTTTCCATACTTTTATTGAATACCATACACTGAAGGTATAAAAGCTCAGGTGCGTTATCGGACATTTCGTCATTGCTGGGCAATTAGAATAGCCACTACCTGAAGTGGCGAGAAAACATTGGAGGTGGAATTAAATTAACTTATTGTGTATTAGGTAGGTAATCTGAGTAATATACGGTCTGTAAAAGAGTAAATGTAAAGGGAAGTAATTTGTATATTATTCTGTTAGCTAAATAAACTGATAATTTATATGTTTTGTTCTGATAATTTAAAACATATTTCTGTTAAATTAGTAAAACAAAACTAATTTTATCATGTCAGTTATTCCATCTTACTCATTAAAATATTAATAAATATAATCTAGTAAATTTAATTTTTTTTTTCTTAAACACTTTTAAAACATATTTTAGATTACAATAAATAACATTTCTAATTGGAATTTATAATAGTAAAATCCTTAAACTTGTCTAACTAATAATATGGTTTAATTTTTTTTTACAACTCTTTAATACATTTTTAAAAAAATCTGTTTGCAATATAGAAAAATGTACTTAAAAACCTAAATGTTTAAAAAAAAAAATCTGGTTTAATTTAATTTAGAAGGAAAAGTATTTCAATAGAATTATTCTTAATCTGTGATATCATTAATATAAAAAGTGCTATTTTAAAAAAAAGTACCCAGAGATATGCAATGCTGATTATTTGATGTAAAAAGAACAAGGTACTAGTCACAAAAAAAAATGTCTGACTGCAGTGGATTAAAATTTGATTTCTTTCAAACAGGAAGTGTGTGTCTCACGATGACGTCACTGACGTGCCTGGCGGGTCTCGTCCTGCTCATGACGGTCGGCTCCAGCGCCACCGTCCGGAACTATTTCATCGCTGCCAGAGACGTGATCTGGGACTACGCCCCGGGTGGCAAGAACCTTATAGACCCCAACGATCAGGCGTAAGTTTGAGAAAATTATTTCGAAAATTTGATTACATTTTTTATTTTTGGTAACCTCTTGGGCTTTAGATGTTGTTAAAATGCATGTATTTATGGTTAGCTGCAGAGGCGTAGCAAGGGGGAGGGCGGTGGGGAGGGACACATGTCCCCGGGCGCCGACCTTAGAGGGCGCGAAAATGGGTTGAAAAAATAAATTGAAAGCTTGAGGGGGGGGGGGGTGCAAATCGAAATCTTGAAGGGGGTGAAAATCGAAAGTTTGTCCACGGGCGCCGGGAAGGGTCGCTACGCCTCTTGTTAGCTGTTAGGCTAATTATCAATATCATAACTAAAGTAAATATTACTTACTTATATTTTAATTGGTTATATAGAATTTCGCGCGATCAAAAATTTGAAGGGCTGGTGTTCGAGTATCAAAGGGTTTGATCAAGGATGTTAATGAGTTAATTCAGCACTGCTAAGTAACTGTTCCTCTTTAGATCTAGCAATTAATTGGGCAGATGAATTAGAGTTCATATGATTCTTGACATAGGCGTTTGACGGGATGGTGTGTTAAGCAATCCACCCAGCTGCCTTTACTTTCCCCAACATACGTCAGGTACCCATCAGAGCTGAGGGGGGAGGGGGGTCACAAGTTCATGCCGAGATCCGAAATCGTGACCTTCGGGCTAACAGCTGAACGCTCTACCATTAGACGATGCCGTCCACATTGATAACCACCCAGAGGAAATTGGGGTGTATAAAAATTATGCTAGGAATTAACTGCCTGAACAATTTCTCCATTTTGCTCCAGCAAATTAAAACTGGCTCTACTTCATCTGCCCTATTACACATTATTTTAACCTTGCCAATGTTCACAACAGCAATATGACGCGAAGAATTAAATTACTTAAAACAAAATTTTCTTTTATCTCTCCCCACCCGACCCCCTTCACTCTAGATATGTTGAAAGTAAAATGTTATCTTCCTACCCTTCCCCCCCCTCCCCCCCCCCCCCCTCACAGTACCGCGGACAGATACCTACGGAGCGGCCGTGACCGTATCGGCCGTTTGTACCACAAGACGATCTACTACGAGTACACGGACAACACGTACACCACAGAGGTCATCAAGCCGCCGTACCAAGGGCTGCTGGGTCCCACCATCCGGGCTGAGGTGGGCGACATCATCAACCTCCACTTCTACAACAACGCTTCCAGGAACTTCTCCACCCATCCCCACGGCTTGTTCTACTTAAAGGGGAGTGAAGGTAGCTCGGCTTGGATTTTTTTTTATTATCTCCCCTATTGTCAAACAACATAATCCGTAGCTTAATTTTCACATTAATCAAGATTTTTTTTGTAGCTACCTAAAGGCTTGGATAATCTAAACAATAGCTTTACATTGTATTATATATATGTAACGAGACTATTTGCCTGTAGTGCCAAATGTTAACGAGTTCTGCTCGACAACGCCAAATGTTACCGAGTCTAACCACTCATTCTACACAACATCGACCACAGTATAGATACTCGAAGATGCAGGTTCGCTATTGATCCTTTTATTACATGAATCAAAGAAATGCTTCACAATAATATAATGAATCAAAAGGAATGCTTCACAATAATAGTCTGAATCAACTGACCCCCAACAGTCCTCACTAGTCTTCACATAACTGAATGCACATGTCTATCGTCCTTCTTAACACAATACGGCTAACCCGTTCAATAACCAACTTGATACTGCCTCACTGACTGACTGATCGAGAGAGAGAGAGCGAGCTCAGCCGTCGCCTTCCTATATATCCCCTTCGTATTCGTAATCGTATTCGGTTCTATCATAATCGTAATCGTAATCGATTCTAATCGTTGCATCAGAATGTTAATTACGCCGCTTCTGTCGTACAGTCCGATTTAATAAGCCATCTGCATCCTGTCACATCAAAGTTGACAGACCGTATTGCGTTCTTATCGTATCGCTTCCCAAGATACTACGCCTTGGCTTTCTGATCGTTATCAGCCAACACCTGCGTTATTACATCAGTCGTGTCAAAGTTGACAGCGCTGTACTGCGTTCTTATGTCTCTGGTAACTTCCCCTAGTTACATCCACCCCTGCCTTTTTTTGTGTGTTATCAACCACAAACAACGCTTGGCAGGTGCAATCCTTCAAAGTCAATCGCACCACCGTAAAAAAAAATGTATTGTTCCACTCACTGTCAATGTCGTCACATTCGTATAAGATTGACAGTTATCCCTATTTCACATCTCAAATGTGTCTACATCATCTTCCTCAGACACAAAACAGTTCTAGAATTCACATCCACCTTTTTTCGTTTGGTGCCTTCACCAGTTCACTTTTATGACTTTTTGAACAGTCTGTTCTCATACCAGCGCGACCATGAAAGAATTGATGGTTGCTGACAAAAAATTTCGTATTTTTCTGTTTCTCAAACTTCTCCGCGGACCACTTATCTGATGGTCTACTGTCTCTCTGCTTCTGGGAGGAACGGGATCCTCTTCGTTGCCGTTATCCTCCACTTGTGTATCGCTGTTGTTCCGTTGATGGTGACATGGTTCCGGGATGGGTATGTGAATTTCCGTTATAGTTTCCGGTTCCCTAATTGTCCTGGGTTTCCTTGTGTGTAACTGCTCTTCTTGACTATGACAATATTTCTTTAATTGAGCAATATTCGCCCACCGATCCGGTTTGGCGTGATCGACGGGTCTTATCTTAAAGGGGCCACCTGCTACTTTAGGCATCTCCACGACTTGCCATATCTCCTGTCCCCAGAGGTCGTGGATTTTGTTTCTGCCTAACGGGTGGCTACGCAGTAATACCCTGTCGTTCAGTTTGAGTGGCGGGTCCTTTGTCTGTACCGGCGGTTCCCTTCGCCGTGCTTCATGTTCTAGTCTTTCCTGTACTACCCTGTACATTTCTCTAATTCGTCTCATATGTTTATTCACATATTCCAGTGCAGTGTATGAGCCAGTCATACTCTCCTTTTTTCCTAGGAACAAGTCAAGAGGGAGTCGAGCCTCCCGTCCGAACAGCAACATGTGTGGCGAAAAGCCGGTTGTGGCATGGGGGGTGCAGTTGTATAGATATACCAACTCTGGAAGAAAATCAGGCCAACGTTTTTTTCTGTTCAGGTTCTAGAGTACGCAGTAACAAATCATGCATGCTGCGGTTGAACCGCTCGCACTGTCCGTTTCCTTTCGGATTAAATGTGGTTGTTCTAGATTTGTTGATCCCGTAGTGGCTGCACAGTTGGTTAATTACTTCTGACTCAAAGGCCCTTCCTTGGTCAGAGTGTAATTGTCTTGGTATGCCATATTTGATGAACCAATGTTCTATTAAGACATTTGCCACTGTTTTGGCAGTCTGATCTCGTGTGGGCACCGCCACAGTCCATTTGGTGAATACATCAGTCATTACCAACACATGTTCCGTCCCATCCGATGATTGCTCCAACGACGTAAAGTCCATAGCCACAATCTCTAGTGGTTTTGTCGCTAGTAGGTGTCCTGATGGCTGCCTCATTTTGACAACTGGCATTTTCGCATGCTGACACCTCACACAAGCCTCACAATGGCGTTTGACCTCCATTTCCATATTGGGCCAGTAACACCTCCGTCGTAATATTTTGTGCGTCCTGTCCTGACCCTGGTGTCCTGCCCTGTCATGTGCCAACCTTAGCACTTCTTCTCGTAATTGTCCAGGCACCACCACCTGGTGTATAGTCCCATCAATTTGGTCATGAATTCTCCGCATGAGAACCCCATCCTTTATACTGAGACGGTCCCACTGACTCAGTATTTTCTTTGTTTCTCGACCAAATTGTTCTCTTTCCCTTCTTCCTGGGAATTTTTGTTCCTGGACGTGTTTCAACAGCGGCTGTAAGCCACTATCCGTTCTCTGGGCATCTCTTATCTCTTTGTGATTAAGGCAATTAAAATCACTAATGTCCATATGTCCGGGCTCTGTGGATATGTGCTCCACCCCGGTCTGTCCGTTTTGCATCACTTGCACCCCGTGAGGGATATCTGTTGACGCTCTGACCTCACATATTCCTGTCAGCGTTTCTTCCTCATCGCCCGGTCTCTCGTACGGATTCCTTGATAAAGCGTCCGCATTGCCATTGGACCGCCCCGGGCGATATTTTATCTCCAGGTCAAAGAGTGCCAATTCTGCTGCCCATCGCTGTTCGATGGATCCCAACTTTGCTGTCTTTAGGTGACTCAAGGGGTTATTGTCAGTGTATACCACACATTTAGCACCTAATAGATAGTCCCTGAATTTTTCAGTCACAGCCCATTTTAATGTCAAAAGTTCTAGTTTCATGGCGCTGTAATTTGTCATGTTCTTCTCTGATTCCTTCAGAGCTCGACTGGCATACGCAATAACCCTGAAACCTTGCTTTTGTTGTTGTGATAGCACAGCTCCCAGACCTTTAGAGCTGGCGTCAATTTCTAGCCGAAATGGTTTGTCAAAGTCCGCGTATCCTAATATCGGCGTCTCTGTCAAAGCCTTTTTCAAGAGCTTAAACGAGTTCAGGCATTCATCAGTCCATAATTCACCTATCAATTGTGTTTTACCTTTCTTTTTCTCCTTACTGTGTTTCTTTGTCATTTTGTTTACCAAGTCATGCAACGGTGCGGCAATTTTTGCAAAACCAGGTACAAATTTTCTATAATAGGAAGCAAAGCCCAAGAATGATCTGACCTCTACTGTAGTTGTTGGCTGTTTCCATTATTTAACAGCTGCAATTTTATCTGGGTCAGTGGCGATGCCATCCGACGAAATCACATAACCCAAAAAACGTACCGATTTCAGACCGAAGCAGCATTTGTCTGGGTTCAGCTTTACTCCTATGTCTCTAAGACGGAGAAACACTTGTTCTAATCTTTTTAGATGGTCCTCCCAAGTTTTTGAGTAAACCAGTATATCATCCAAGTACACCAACATTATTTGAAATAGAAAGTCACTCATAGCACTCTGCATTACTCGCTGGAATGTAGCAGGCGCATTAGTTAGACCAAACGGCATACGGGTCCACTCGTACAGTCCCAGTGGAGAAATAAATGCAGTCTTATGTTGATCGTTGGGGTGCATGGCCACTTGGTGGTAGCCGCTAGCCAAATCCAAGGTAGAAAAAAATCTTGCTCCCCCCAACGCATCAAGACATTCATCAATACGAGGCAAGGGGAATGCATCCCTTCTTGTGATATTGTTCAATTTCCGGTAATCACAACACAGTCTTATCTCCCCTGACTTCTTTTTTACCACTACTATCGGTGCCGCATACGGGCTAGTGCTGGTTGTAATAATTCCCTTTTTTAGTAGATCGTTCAGGTGTGCTTTCACCGCCGAGTAGTGACTTGGTGGTAATCTTCGATAAGGTTGCGCCACCGGCTTGTCTTGTAGTAAGGGTATCTGGTGTTTTATTACTTCCGTGTAACCCAAATCACCCTCGTACGAGGCAAATATATCCCTGTACTTATTCAGCAATTCATTTAGTTTTGGGTCCTCAGTTTCCGGGAATGTATATGATCGGCCATCCTCTTTCTTCACCTCGGCCGTCACATTGACCGACCTAATTGTTACTTCATTACTGCTGGTATTGCTCAGTTCGATGCACTGTGCCGACCTTAGTACCTCGACGTTCTGTGGTACTCCTACCAGAGTATTAGGCGGTATAAAAATTTCCTCATCCAAAACATTTGCCACTAATCCTTAAACTAGTCCCTTCTCCGCTGATGTGTATGTCCGCAGTAACACGACGCCTGCCCTCAGTGCGGCGCCACATGGTTCTATCATCACATCACCATTCACGCTTCTATCACCAATTTGTAATGTGATTGCCTTGACCGTGTTTGCCGGGACTGATATCCTTCCTCTGGTCTTGGCAAACCTGGCCAACTTGGATCCCCGACCTGGTGTGGTCGATCCGACAATATTTGTAAGAAATTCTGGCAACTGGCCAAGAATATTCATGCCCAACAGGCAAGGTATATTTGACACATTTGTCTCTAGGTTGTGTTTCGTAACGAACACCCCAACCTGCTTCAACCTATGTCCCGCCACCACGACATCCGCCAGAAAATAACCACAGTATGGAATGGTTAGTCCATTAGCTGCCGTCAGGCGCATGCATGTGTCAGACCTCAACCTATGGTCTTTTCCTTTCATCCATTTGGTGTAAAAATTTTCCGTAATTGTCGTCACCTGGGAGCCTGTATCCACAATTGCCTTCACCGCGATGTCCCCAATCGTAATCACCATTTCGGGACAGACTCCCATCATTTTGTTTCTTGGGCCATAACCTCGCCCCTCTGTAGCCTGGCCCTGCCTTACAGAGGACGACCGTTTCCCTGACAGTACCGTGCCATATGTCCGGGTTGTGAACAGGACAAGCAAATTGGTCGACCGTCAGCCGTCCACCGGAGCGATGGACCGGCGGGTCGCGGCCGTCCAACCTGTCTCTGTTTTGTCCCGTTCTTTTCCTGATTCTCAGCTGTTGACCTGCTTTCTAACCTCTCCAATCGTTGGTCAACCTTATCCAGGTGGGCCAACAGTTGAGCCATCATGGTTTCCATCGTGCCGGTCCCTGTGGGTGGGAATTGTTTCTGTTCCGGCACAGAGACTTTGTCCACCGAACAGTTCGATTGGTCCTCATCCTCGGACCTGCGGATCGCTGAGTTCCTGACCTGAAGGAAGGTCAACTGCGGGTCTTTGTGGACCTCCTCTTTCAACTCTCTCCTTAAGATCGGGGTTGCTAGCCCCTCGATGAAATGGTCCCTCAGTAGGCGTACATCAATGTCAGGTGTTTTGCCCTTTACCGAATCAAAGGCCCTGTTCATTCGATGTGAATACTCCATCACACTCTCCGCCATTCTCTGCTTTAAGCCTACGAACCCCGATAGCAGTTGCGATCCCGACCGTCTCTCCCCAAAGGTCTCCATAATTAGATCCAGCACCTTATCTGGATCTGATTGGATGGTTTTATCGTGGCATTTGACCTCTGCCCTAACCGTCTCTCCTATACTGCCCATCAGCAGTCTTAATCTTTCCTCTGGTGACATGTGTCTCGAGGCCCAGGCCGCTTTGACCTCTTCACTGAACCTGTTGGTTAAAGCTGGATCACCGTCCCCGTAAAATTTGTTAATGTGGGACTCTCTGGGCAGGACCACAATATGGGTCTGCTTCTCGTCCAGAATAGACATTTTATTCCTTGAGTAAAAAAAAAGAGTTCTTTCTTACCGTGTGTGTATGAAAAATTTTCCTCGTTCCTCAATTTTCACTGTTCCTGAATGTTCGAATTCACACACACACGAAACACAGTTATGAACAAGGTTGACTATGGGTGCCTAAAGCGGCAAGTCTAGTTGAATTCATCCTGTCCGCAGCGCCAAATGTAACGAGACTATTTGCCTGTAGTGCCAAATGTTAACGAGTTCTGCTCGACAACGCCAAATGTTACCGAGTCTAACCACTCATTCTACACAACATCGACCACAGTATAGATACTCGAAGATGCAGGTTCGCTATTGATCCTTTTATTACATGAATCAAAGAAATGCTTCACAATAATAGTCTGAATCAACTGACCCCCAACAGTCCTCACTAGTCTTCACATAACTGAATGCACATGTCTATCGTCCTTCTTAACACAATACGGCTAACCCGTTCAATAACCAACTTGATACTGCCTCACTGACTGACTGATCGAGAGAGAGAGAGCGAGCTCAGCCGTCGCCTTCCTATATATCCCCTTCGTATTCGTAATCGTATTCGGTTCTATCATAATCGTAATCGTAATCGATTCTAATCGTTGCATCAGAATGTTAATTACGCCGCTTCTGTCGTACAGTCCGATTTAATAAGCCATCTGCATCCTGTCACATCAAAGTTGACAGACCGTATTGCGTTCTTATCGTATCGCTTCCCAAGATACTACGCCTTGGCTTTCTGATCGTTATCAGCCAACACCTGCGTTATTACATCAGTCGTGTCAAAGTTGACAGCGCTGTACTGCGTTCTTATGTCTCTGGTAACTTCCCCTAGTTACATATACAAAAAAGATTAGACAAAATACATTTAATTGCTCTACAAAATAATAATGTGATATTTGTATTTACTACAGACTGAGGTTATAAATTATGCGCGCAAAAAGGAAAAAAAACTGTTATTACTAGAGGAATTGAATTCGTCATATACAACTAATTTGTTTTGACGTGTTTATTTATTAATTTACAAGCTATTAATATGGTATAGAATGAATGATAATTCTATGTATAAACAACATAACAACTATTCTCTAGCTAGTATAAACTATAGAAAAAGTTGCTTATCTACATATATATATATATATATATATATATATATATATATATATATATATATATATATATATATATATATGTATATGTATATATATATTGTCTATATGGAATATAATGGGACGTATATATATATATATATATATATATATATATATATATATATATATATATATATATATATATATATATATATAAAGTCCTACATACCAATTATGCTTCTTAAAACAAAATATTATGTTTGTGTTGTTTGTTTACAGGAGCTTTGTACCTGGATGAAACCAGTGGCATTTTGAAAGCAGACGACCACGTCATGCCTGGTCAGCGCATCCTCCAAAAGTGGGTCATCACTGAAAACGACGCCCCGACCCCCGAGGACCCCAACTGTATCCCCTTCGTGTACCACTCCCACATTTTCTCCAAGAACGACATCCCTACTGGTCTATTTGGTGTTATCGCTGTCTGCAAGAAAGGTAACTCTTGTTTAATTTAATTACCGCTTTCTGAAAGAAAGGTAACTCTAGTTTAATTTAATTATTGCTATCTTCAAGAAAGGTAACTCTAGTTTAATTTAATGATCGCTCTCTGCTAAAAAAGTAACTCAACATTTACCATAACTGTCAGCAAGAAAAGGTATCTCTAGCAGAGGCGTAGCGACCCTTCCCGGCGACCAGGGACAAACTTTCAATCTGGCGCTCCCCCTTTCCGGGAAAAACTTTTAAATTGGCGCCCCACCCCCTCCCCACTAGATATTTTTTATATTTATAATGCAAAACTGAAGCTAAATTATTATTGAGCTTTTAATTTTTTTTCAACCCATTTTTCCGCGCCCGGGGACATATGTTCCCCCCCCCCCTCGCTGCGCCTCTGATCTCTGGCGTGTATTCTAGTCATTGTTGTCTAAGAAAGGTAACTCTAGTATATTTTTTTTATAATCACTGTCTGCAAGAAAGATCAACATAAAATAAATTCACAGGAAAAATTTTTTTTTAAAATTTCCAATGGTTATGAATATAAGTCTTAAGTACAAATTAATCTTCAGTTTGAACTTGGCTCAGATTTTGTAAAATTCCTGCGTTGGATTTTAATGTGATATTATAGAGATCACATGCCATTCTTTATAATTTAATTTTATTAAGTTGTCCATAAAGACTATTCTAAGCCTGTTTCCTGAAACCTATATTAGAAAAAAATCGTACATACGAATACCATACCAGGCGAATAGAATACAGAAACACTATCCGTGCCAATAGAATACAGAAACACTATCCCTACCAATACAGAAACACTGTCCATACCAATACAGAAACACTATCCATACCAATACAGAAACACTATCCATACCAATTACCAATACAGAAACACTGTCCATACCAATACAGAAACACTATCCATACCAATACAGAAACACTATCCATACCAATTACCAATACAGAAACACTATCCATACCAATACAGAAACACTATCCATAACAATAAAGAAACACTATCCATAACAATAAAGACTATCCCTACCAATACAGAAACACTATCCATTCCAATACAGAAACACTATCCATTCCAATACAGAAACACTATCCATACCAATACAGAAACACTATCCATACCAATACAGAAACACCATCCATAACAATGCAGTAACACTATCCATACCAATAAAGACTATCCCTACCAATACAGAAACACTATCCATTCCAATACAGAAACACTATCCCTACCAATACAGAAACACTGTCCTTACCAATACAATACAGAAACACTATCCAATACCATTACAATCCAGAAATACTATCCCTACCAATCCAGAAATACTATCTCTACCAATCCAGAAATACTATCCCTACCAATCCAGAAATACTATCCCTACCAATACAGAAATACTATCCCTACCAATACAGAAACATTATCATTACCAATTGAGAAACAGTATCCATTAGAATACAATACACAAACATTATATTTACCAATGCAATTCAGAAACCCTATCCGAACCAATACAAAGCTGAAACACAATCAGCTTGGTGTTCTGAAACAAACAACTCAAAAATAGAAACACAAGTCTAAAACAATATCACGTAACAGAGACCTTATAGGAACACATATCTTGATGGTTGACATTTACAACTGGTAAACATTCCATCCACCAGGCGTGCTGGACAGCTCCAACCGTCGAACTGACGTGGACATCGACATCCCTCTTGTCGTCATGAACTGGGACGAGAACCTCAGCAACTACATCCTGGAGAACATTGACCTCTACTGCGGCGACCCTGACCTCTGCCGTTACCTTCTGAAGGTCAACGACCCAGATTTTATTGAGAGTAATTTGATGAAGTCAATAAACGGCCGGGGATTTGGTACCTTGAACGGACTAGATGTAAGATTTATTTTGTTTAGATTTAATAATTATAAAAATTTGATTGCCAACATTAATGTGTTTAAAAAGAACAGTTCGGAAGTGATTTAACATGAAACGAATTACCAAAAGAAACAATTATACATTTGTTGATATTATGTATTATATGACATTCCTTCCTTGCATCAATAATCGTCTTAACCCTAATAGTGTTGCGTGTCTTTGTTTGCCAATTTGAAACATTTATACCGTATTTTCCGAATGATAAGAAACGAAGCTTTTTTTAATAGTTTGTTATCTAGTTTGTTAAGTAAAAGTAATCGTTGAATCATTTGAAATGCTATACATAAAATAAATACTATTATTTATTTTTGCTATATGTATGCGCTCGGTATATCAAGCACTTTGCCCAGACTTGAACCAGGATTCGTACTCGAGACTTTCGGTGTAGCAGCCTAGAGTTCTACCGCTTACGCCACGACGCCACCTTTTTTCTAACTGTTCTTGTAGACTATTGTTACATGTTATTGACACAGACAATGTTCTCCTTCAGTTTTGTGTTGGGGACAAAATAGCTTTTTACGTCGTTGGGTTCGGTAACGAGAAGGACGTCCACTCAATGTATTTCCATGGTCAGAACCTCAAGTTTGAGGGCAAGAGGTCAGTTTGGGTTCCATGACTTTGCTAGCGTTTTGTTATAGATTTTCTAATAAGGCTGTTGGCGTTATGCATTCACAATAGATATGAAATGGAAAACAATTATTAAAAGGTTAGTGAACCCTTCATGTTGCAATCAGCAGAAAGTATTTGTATGTACTGTTATTTTTCCAGGGGCGACACCGTCTCTGTGTACAGCGCCACCTTTGTAGCCGCTGAGACAACCCCGACCAACCCAGGAAAATGGTTGCTGGTCGACTTTGTGGACGACCACCAAAAAGGTAACACATCTACTTATGACGACTTCATGTAGGCAATTAAGTTTCAATCTTATGTACCTATTAACTCCAAATTGTGAAATGTTTTTGCTTGTGAACGTTTTATTTAAAAAATAGCATTTATTACTTAATATGGTAATATTATTATGCAGTAATCAAGGTGAAATGATGGTACCCTAACCCTTAATGGGAAAGTAAAGTAATATTGCTGAACACGCTATCTCATCATAAGTCTAGGCCATGATTTCGACTTTATCTTCTTATGGATTGTTAGGTCCAAAGTGTGAACTTTATCAAAGCGCATTGAAAACAGAGAAATATATCTAAGTTTTTTGTTAAAGGCATTATATGAGAAAATGCCTATTACCAGTGGACCCTTAGTATATACTTTGTATTCCAACAACTGCAGTAGTTTAATATATGTTTCTAGAGGGCATTGCTGCCTTCTACAACGTGAAGAACTGCCCCAACAAAAACTACAAGAGCTACCCCAGCTACACAGGTAAAACCAGGGAATTTTTCCTGCAGACCGAAGAAAAAGTCTGGAACTACGGACCGACAGGTTATGATACCAGAACAGGCTTACCTCTGCTTGACAGGTCAAGGTAAGTTGTGTACCTTAAAGGTAACGTTGGTTGTTAATCGTATTCGTTACACATTATTTCAGTAGGTAATCAGCATTTTATATAACCTGTATTTGACAGAGATATTATGATTTATAAATACAAGATAGTATTTCTACTTTAACGATATTATACGCACATATATTACCAATCTCGTTTATGTGATTTGAGTTTATGCATGAAAATGTATAATATGCATTACCATCAGAAATTTAGCACAATTTAACACTTCTATCTAAATTTACGAGTTTGCTAGCATTCAGAAAAATGAACCAGCGTGGTCTATGAAATATTGCCATTATTAAAAGGACTGCACTATTAAAATAAAATTCGGATTTAAACGACATTACCAAATGCACTAAAAATGCTCTTTTGTGATTGATTTAACTTCCGTGTGTCTTAACTTTAATTAATATGTGGGCCTAGTATCCACCTTACATGTTGCAAATAATAAACCTTGAATTCTCAGAACACTTAGTTTTATTCTTCTGTGTCTTTCAATAATTGGAAAAATAAAGTTCCTAAATACTCGTATTTACATCTAAAATCAACATAATCTAAACTTTAATCTTAATCTTAATCCCCGCAGTTCCTCCTTCATGTTCTTTGTCCGTAACGCCACCCGCTTTGGTGGGGTGTACAAGAAGGCCCAGTTCGTCCAGTACACTGACTCCTACTTCAAGACCAGAGTCACACGCTCAGCCAAGGAGTCATACCTGGGCGTCATGGGGCCAGTCCTCAGGGTGGAGGTCGGGGACAGGCTGGTCGTCACCTTGAAAAATTACATCCCCTACCCGGTTTCGTTCCTGCCTCACGGCATGAGATATGACATCTCCGAGGAATCAAAGGGTGAGTTGTGGTAATCAAACAAGGTAGAGTTCGATCACAACACACGAACCCACACAGCCTCTGGCTGGGCACTAATATAGCTGGTTGTGCTCAAGAGTTAAATAAAATAATGCATTTGTAAGTATTTAACTTCAGTGTGTAACGACGGAGCACGATTATGTTCACTTGAAAGGTCAATTTAATTTGATTGAAATCATGTCCATGAGCAGACTAAATCATGTTAAATGCATTGACATATCAATGACATATCAAAGATCCATTCCCCTAACCTCCAGTCCGAAGAAAACAAACGATACATTAAGTACACAACCACCTAAGAATGTACTAGCATACGCACTTTTCTTGCACTAGAAAGGTACAGGTATATGTCCATATCTTGCGCAAATTGGGAACACGTAAACACCTTTATCTTGCTCTAAAAATGTCACAGTATACACCCATATTTTGCACTAAGATAGTGCACTTACATACCTGTCTTGTACCAAAACTGTACAGGTACACACCTGTCTTGTACCAAAAATGTACACGTACACCTGTCTTGTACTAAAATTGTACACGTACACACCTGTATCATACAGACGGCCCAGGTGTACCAGGTGGTAAAGTCGGCTACAACCAGGTCCACACCTACACCTTCGACGTGCCCTCCAACCTGCTGGAAGGTTACAAACAGTCCTGTATCAGCTTCCTGTACACCTCATCTCATGACGTCATCAGTGACCACAACACCGGCCTAGTTGGACCACTCCTGGTGTGCCAGAAAGGTTACCTGGACAAACAGGTAGGTTGTGCATGCCCTCTTCTATATATAATTCCGTATTCTTTTAAAAACACTAACCGGTGCTAATTTTTCCAGACTTTGGGAAAGCATGGTCGAGTTGGCGAGCTCTCGTTTACGAACTGAAAGTTTAGAGTTCAGTACCATGCTGTTGTTTTGTAGCATATCCAGGTTGTCTGAATAGTTCTCCTTTTTTCCCACACACCCAGCTTTTCATACTTTCTTCTCCTTGTTAGATTTAGAGTATTCGATACTTGAAAACGATTTTTTAAAATGCTTACAGTAAATTTAAGGAACAAGTAAAACTGTTGAGTAAATGTTGACACGTAATACTTAACTATGTTGGAGGGAATCCCTCCCAACACTAGAATTAAGAAGAAATAAGAAGAAGAAAATAGAGTAACTAACTTCTAAGTGATGTACAATTAGAATGTATAAAACCTACAGTTTTGATCTAGTGAACTAAATTTAACGTGTCATACAATTTTCTGTTAGGTTTATTGGTGTTTTTTAACCCAATCCAGATATTTTATGTGACTAAATACTGTGGTATAGCTAACCCAAAACACACCTCCAAGACGGTATCGTTTTTTCGTTATTACCAATGTGGACTGAATATTTTCCCAGTACAAGTCATCGGAGTACTTTGTTCTTCTTGCCACCTTTGATGAAAACAAATCCCTGTACAAACTGCCCAGACCTGACCCCTATGACAAGATCGCCTATATGTTGTCTAACATGCGAGCCAGTAAGTGTATAGCTTGTAGATGTATACCGTTTAGAGCAGTATACATAGTATTGCTAGAAATGTCTTAAGAATATAGTATAAGTAGCATTTACAGCGAAACGTGTCTATTGAAACGTCGATCTCATTTGAGAAAAATCTTTTTTTATTGACATTATCATCTTATGTTCCTGTTCGTGCCCAAGACACATGGGGCAGATGAAGTATAGTTTATCTGTTTCAATTACCTTGACATGGAATGATTATGTGGTCAGCACTATTCCCATCCACCTCTGTCCCCCTAACACGAACGAATCAAGTCCCGATCAAAGCTAGGTGGACTCAGAACGGCCTATAGACTTCAGCCGGGATCCTAACTCCTGACTTTCTTGGCATACTTTCCGTGAACTGTTTTTAGCGCAATTTCCATTCTGGAGAATTGCGTTTATTAACTCGTCATTTCTGGATGTATGGATGTGTGTCCGCAGCTTTAAGTCGTATCTCCTCCTCAACGAAGCAATGTCGAGGACTAGTTCCAAAAGCAATTATGTTAAGCAAGTTACGAGGATGAACATAGGCCAAAACAATTCCGGGTTTCTTTCATGGATTTCCCGGAAACGCCAAAAAAACTTCGAAAAATGCTGTTTTTGGCCCATATCTCGGCAACCAGACCACTTAGCGACCTGAAACATTTACCAATCGATTCCTGCCATAATTTAGAACAATATTGCCGAAGAAAGTTTTCAAAAATATCCTTTCGTTCGGTCACAAAAAAAATTTTGAATTAATTAAAATTTGGACCGAATTAGTAGGCAAGTTTATCCAACCACACCACACGCGTCATCACGTTCAATAGCTGCGCCAGCACGTTCAATGGCTGCGTCATCACGTTCGGTAGCTAGGCGCGCTATGGTTTTTAGTCATGAAACTCTATTGTAAATAAAACATGTAAAATACTGAAAAAAATTTTAATAAAAAACGTTTTAATAACTAACCAATGGTTTTACTAACCCTGCTCTTGATTTACGCTACGACAGAGCTATTTTTAGATAACATAAGGAAATTGCGCTAAAATTGTCACTAGACTTTTTAATTAACTTGTTTTTTTCTGAAGTCATGTTGTTAATTTTTTTCTGTAATAATTTGTGGTATATCTATGACTAAAGGAGAAAAAAAAACAACTTTTGAAACATACAAGAAATCATGCTACTACTATTGTATTAAATTCTCTTAGCAATCAATAATGTATAATTAAACTTGTTACTGATCAAATGTCCAAACTAATCATTATCTGACCTTTCACCCCCTCACCAGCTGTCAACGGCTACTCCTACGGCAACATGCCAGAGGTCAAAGTGTGTGTCGGCGATGACGTCAATTGGTACGTCATGAACCTCGGATCCTTCCTTGACGTCAACACCATCGTCTTCGACGGCAACACTTTTGAGGAGGAGGGAACAAACAGAGATTCTAAAGGTCTCATTCCAGGAGCTACTGCTTCACTCTACATGAAGCCCGACAACCCAGGTTCGAATCCTTCTTATGACTAGAATGTATGTTGTTGTTTGTTTGTTTGTTTTTTGTTGTTTTTTTGTGTTGTTTTTTTACGTATTTAAAACCTACATATAATAAATTACTTATTTTGAGACGGTAACAAGTAATATTATTTATCTTTGTATAATTTTATTTAATACAACCAAACACAAATCAATAAAATGAGTAGTATAATTCTAGATCCAGCATATAGGTTTTAGTGATGTTATGATTATTTTGGTATCCATAGTAGCAATGTATTGGCATTGGTACGCTTAGTAAAGTTCCCTTTTCGAACCTGAAGGTTCATGAGGCCTGTTTCTGTGACCTCGGCATATGACGGGATAGTATGGTCAGCACTATGTCCAGCTGTCTTTACTTTCCTTATCGTGATTTCGGTATCCTTCAGAGCTGGGTGGACTCAGGGACGTACTACTGATTCGAACTCGAGACTTTCGGGTTAACAGTATAGCGCTATACCGCTAAAGCCACACCTTCCCCCTTTGGTACACTTCGGTATTCAAAAACCTAAGTTACCAACACACTATAACACGTAATGATGGTATATTTTTTGTATTCGCACAGAAAAAATCTTAACAATGAATAATTAAATATAACATGATTTAATTTAATAAGTAAAAAAAGAAAAGTTCCCTTTTCAAACCTGACGGTCTATAAGGCAAGTGAAGTAGAGTTCACTTGTTTCTGTGACCTCGGCGTAGTGTGGTCAGCACTATGCCCTGCCGCCTTTACTTTCCCTAACGTGAGTTAGGTACCCATCAGAGTTGGGTGGACTCAGGGACGGTCTACTGACTTGGACCCGGATTCGAATTCGAGACTTACGGGTTAGAAGTCCGGCTCTTCTAAATTTAATAAGACCACTAATGAAAACATCAGTATTCGTTTCACAAATCCCCTTCACCTCCTCTACATACGGGTGCCTATGTACACAGATTCACGTAGTACACCAAGTCAGACCTGACTCGTGATCTTGTGATCTCCCTCCACAGGTAGATGGATGTTGTACTCCCAGTCAACAACCGCACGAGACAACGGCATGTACGCCTTCTACACCGTGTCAGACTGCAACGGAAAACTGGCCAAATATCCGGCTCCGTACGGAAAAGTCCGGGAGTACTACATCGCCGCTGAGGAAGTGTACTGGGATTTCGCCCCCCTGACCAGAAGTCCGATAGATGGCGCTGACCTTAATGACCCCAGCACGTGAGTTTGTTGATGAGTACTACGTGTGGATAACTAGGTTTTCTCCTAATTTGTCTTATGTTGTTGCGATAGATTTGAGAGATAAATTTTAAAGTTAGTTAAATCATGGCTTACAATATTTTGTTTAGATTGTATTTGTGATGGATTTCTGATGTTGATTCCTCAATTTTCAAATTTTGGTGATTAATGTTAAGTAAAAATGTTAGATAATTTGCTTGAAAACAGTTAGACCTAGTAGTTTACAGGCAAATTCGTTATTGATCTTTCAGCTCTTGTGTTTTTTTTTCGATTATGATTTATTATGTATTATTTGGGAGAGTGAGCGATAGTAATAATTATTGTTAAAAATGTAGATCTGTAGTATATTTGAGAACTATCTTTGCGTTGATAGCAAAGTCACTTGTAATTCTATTACGTCTTTCCATACATGGGTCTATACATGGGTCTATACATGGGTCTTTACATGGGTCTTTACATGGGTCTAGACATGGGTCTATACATGGGTCTATAGATGGGTCTATACATAGGTCTACACATAGGTCTTTATATGGGTCTATACATGGGTCTATACATGGGTCTATACATGGGTCTATACATCGGTCTATACATGGGTCTATACATGGGTCTATACATGGGTCTATACATGGGTCTATATATGGGTCTTTACTTTGGTCTATACATGGGTCTTTATATGGGTCTATACATGGGTCTATACATGGATCTATACATGGATCTATACATGGGTCTATACATGGGTCTTTACATGGGTCTATACATGGATCTATACATGGATCTATACATGGGTCTATACATGGGTCTTTACATGGGTCTATACATGGGTCTTTATATGGGTCTATACATGGATCTATACATGGATCTATACATGGATCTATACATGGGTCTATACATGGGTCTTTACATGGGTCTATACATGGATCTATACATGGATCTATACATGGGTCTATACATGGGTCTTTAAATGGGTCTATACATGGATCTATACATGGGTCTATACATGGGTCTTTACATGGGTCTATACATGGATCTATACATGGATCTATACATGGGTCTATACATGGGTCTTTACATGGGTCTATACAAGGGTCTTTACATGGGTCTATACATTGGTATATACGTGGGTCTCTACATGGGTCTATACATGGGTTTACACATGGGTCTTTACATGGGTCTATACATGGGTCTATACAAGGGTCTTTACATGGGTCTATACATTGGTATATACATGGGTTTACACATGGGTCTTTACATGGGTCTATACATGGGTCTGTACATGGGTTTTTACATGGGTTTACACATGGGTCTTTACATGGGTCTATACATGGGTCTGTACATGGGTTTTTACAACAGAGCTCCTCATGCTTTTATGAATTACATAACTAATTAGCAAAAAAATAATTCCACATTTTTCCTTCTGTCTTCCAGCGAGGGTCACATCTTCGTCTTCCACAACAACTACTTCATCGGTCACGTGTACAAAAAGGCCGTGTTCAGAGAGTACACGGACAAGACGTTCAAGGTCAAGAAACCTGGCAAGTTCGACATCCTCGGACCCGCCCTGAAGGCCGAGGTCGGTGACGTCATCAAGATCACCTTCTACAACAAGGCCAGCAGACGATACTCTATCCACAGCCACGGTGTCATGACCAGGTACGGAAGTTACCTGCTTTTTGGGCTGGTAACTTCATTAGATATAAGTAGATAAACACTGAAGGGGCCGCAACCCAATAAATATATATAATTCTCTTCTTGGAGACAGCAGAAAACACCAAGCTGTAAGCGCGCTCCCTACCACCCCCACCCCTACATGGTCTGGTGAGCTGTGGTTCACGCTAAATGTTTACAATCGTAGAGCCGGGTTTAGTGACGGCTATTAGGGGCAGATAATTTAGTTTGAAACGATTTTAAACTTAGGGGAGGTAACTAAGAGGAGTTTGCTTTCACGGGGCGGGGGGAGGTAGGGGTTGGGGAAAGGAGGGGGGTTATCGTCCTTAACGTTCTACTGATAGTGTTTTAAAGCAAATATGTTCAGTAGCAGCGTTGGTACTGTCGAATTCACAAATTATGAATTACTGAAAAGTAGAAAATAAAACTAAACAGCGGCGTGTGATACGCCGCGGGTCGACTTGTAACTTATAATTTATCCACCTTTGACTGGTAACCATGATATGTATTATACACCTCCTACTAACTATCACCCCCCTCCTCCTCACCTTTTAGCGAACAAGGAAACGGCGGTGACTACGGCTCCTCCGTGAGTGCCGGCCCAGGTGAGACCGTCACCTACACCTGGATGATCCCAGCGAGGTCAGGTCCCGGCCCCAACGACCCCAACTGTATCCCGTGGGTCTATTACTCCGGCGTGGACACCGTCAGGGACGCTAACTCTGGTCTGGTAGGATCACTCGTTGTTTGCAGGTGAGTTACTGCCCTTGGTTAAATAAATTCTCGTCCGTGGTTTTTTTTTCTATTCTACCTTCTTTCTTCTTCTTCTTTGTTCTTAATTTTTAGTGTTGGAAGGGATCAAGCCTTATCTATTCTACCGACTATACATTTTTTTTAATCGATAGAAGCCTAAAAACATTTAAAGCAAATTTTTCGATATTTTTTCTATCCATTTGCTTCCTAATTAAAGTGAAAAAATAAAAGGCTTTATTATTATGCCAAGTTTTAACTTTAATATCTTCTGAAATATTTTATTTTTATATTTCTTCAAAATGCTAGGCATGTTTACGCAATGGGACGGACGAAGTAGAATAACATTTAAAAAATACTCTATAAATAAATAATGTATAAAAGAAAAATTCGATATCTTAGTTAATAAATGTCATGCTCAATTATTCAGACTGAGTAACATTTATCTGTTTCTAAACATTCACGTGTAACATTGACTTAATAATTATAACTGAAACATCACTGGCAGCCCTAACATTGAAATCTGACTTAGAAGTTCAGAAGCCAAAGTTACTGACTTCCTAATTTGTGTTGCAGGTCTGGTATCCTAGACCAGTACTCCGTGAGAAAGGACGTCAACACTGAGCTGTACGTCTACATGTCTATCATCAATGAGAACCTCAGTTGGTACCTGGATGAGAACGTTCGTCTGTACGCTCCAGGCAGAGTTGGCACCAACTACCTGTAAGTCTTGTAACTACCTATATCTCATAAGTACCTGTAAGTCGTATAACTACCTGTAAGTCTTATAACTACCTGTAAGTCTTAAAACTACCTTGAATTTTTATAGCTACCTTTGTCTCATAAGTACCTGTAAGTCTAACTACCTGTAAGTCTAACTACCTGTAAGTCTAACTACCTGTTAGCTTTATAACTACCTGTAAGTCTTATAACTACCTGTAAGTCTTATAACTACTTGTAAGTCTTATAATTACCTGTAAGTCTCATAACTACCTGTAAGTCTTATAACTACCTGTAATTCGTATAGCTACCTGTAAGTTGGACGAAGAACTTTAGCTCGCTAATTACCAGTAATGTTATAATTACCTGTACCTCTCAAATTGACCTTTTAGTTTCATATCTACAAACAAGAGTAAAATTTCTTGTCAAGATTAATCATTTTTTACCTAGCGGTAGAGCACTATACTGCTCACCCGAAAATCTCGAGTTCGAATCCCTTTTCATGTCAGTATTACGTGCCTGAGTCCACCCAGCTCTGATGGGTACCTAACTCACGACTGGGTATAGTGCTGACCACACTAACCCTTCATATTCCGAGGTCACAGAAACTAGTGGTCTTTACTTCACTTGCCCCATGGACCGTCAGGTCCGAAAAGTGAACTAGACTCTTATTCTCATAAAAAGTAACCCCCCCCCCCTTTCACACACACACACGCATTCTTTTTAAAATATACTACAATAACACACAGCTATTAGACGCTACCCTGCATTAAACAAAAGCCCCGTAAAAATGGGCAGTTAGATTAGCGGCACGAATTGAAGTGTAGTATTTGAGAATATTGATACTCGTCTTCTTCTTCAGTCTTTAATATTGGAGGCGATTTCCTCCATCATATGGCGTTGACTTCGATTTCAGCCTGCTTTTATTTTTGGGTTTGCTTCCATAGCCTTTATCCAGCAAAGACCAATTTTCTAGGCAGTAGTTGTTTGAGTTTTAGACTACTATCCTAGGTTGCTGTCCCCAGCTATCGAGTCTTTGTCTACAGGGGCATCCAAACTCGGGATTTTCAGATTTAGCAATTATACCTCTCCCCCCCCCTCCCCCCAGCCGCGGACCACACCGCCCACTACTGTTCATATTAAATGTCATTTTTTCACCCTTTGTTTGACAGCGCCGACCCACGGTTTGTTGAGAGTAACCTGATGCACTCCATCAACGGTCGTTCATTCGGGAACACCAACGATTTGATCATAAACTACGGTGACAAGGCTGTGTTTTACATGATATCGCTCGGTGGTGAGGTGAGTGACATTTGACCTTTGGTGCTGAGATGAGTGACATTTGACATTTGGCGCTGAGATGAGTGACATTTGACATTAGTCTAGGCTGAGTGGCATTTGACATTTGGTGCTGAGGTGAGGAATATTTGACTGTTTGTGCTCAGGTGAGGGGCATTTTATATATGGTGCTGAGGTGGGTGACATTTGACATTTGGTGGTGAGGTGAATGGCATATGGCATTTTGTGGTGAGGTGAGTGGCATTTGACACTTGGTGCTGAGGTGAATGACAGATGCCATTTTGTGGTGAGGTGAATAAGATATGACATTAGGTCGATAGGTAACATATGACATTAGACAGACAGATGAATGACATATGACATATTGTAGTGTGACGAGCGACATGACATTTGTGAAGTGTGGTGTAAAATGTGTTATTTGTGTCTGCCATGAAAATCGTGTGGTACTTGGTGGTGCAGTGTGGTAGAGTGTGGTGTAAAATGTGGTGGGTTCAGCGGCCAATAACGATTTGTGATAGGGGTAGTAGTATATGTTATATTTGATGATACTATAAAAGGGCTAATATGTTTGATGGTGACATGGGGTTTTCATTAAGTGATATAACATGGTGAATTAAGTACTGACATCATAAAGACATATGACAGTAATGACAAGAACGTGAACGACTGTGTTTTTGGTAATTGTGTACTTAACCTGATTAGAAAAATCAGTTTTAACATCAACATGTCATCGTGACCTAACATAAGACTGACCTTGTCTCAGGTTGACCTGCACACCATGCACACCCACGGACACACCTTCATCCACACCAGTGAGAAACACCGAGATGACGTGGCCCAAATCTTCCCCGGCATGGCCGAGTCTGTCGAGGTCATCGCCGACAACCCCGGCCATTGGCTGATTCACTGTCACGTGATGGATCACATGGCTGCCGGCATGGAGACCCCGTACACCGTCCTCCCCCCTAAAGGTAAACTTTGATTGGTTGGAAATCATACCTCTGTTTTCTCTAAACTGGCCCTGCGGTGCCTTTTAAATACATAAAGTGTATCGCGAAATAAATCAGTACTTTTATTAGCCAATTTAGGACTCTGCTTGGTCGAGTCGGTAAAGCTCATGGTTGCTAAACCGAAAAGTGTTCGAGTTCGAACCCGTACCTGGGGACAGCCATTCTTCTAGGAGAGACAACCCCAAAATCAAACAACTGCTGCCTTGTAGTTTTTTCTTGGTTGGACAAAGGCTATGGAAGCGAATCCAAAAAGAAAAGCAGGCTGAAATCGGATTCAATGGCATCAATGGCGCATAACCAGTTGACACGTATACTTAATTGTGTTGGAGGCAAACAAAAATTGTTGAATTCGAAAAAAAGTCTCGAGTTCGAACCCTCTGGCAAATATGGCTCGATCCCTTCCAACACTAAAAATTAAGAACGAAGAAGAAGAAGATTATCCATTTTCCCACATGTAGTTTCTGTAAAAATTACATTACTATACTTCATTCCCAAATGCTGACACTAGTTCTAGCCCTAGTCTTTGTTCTTGTTCTAAACTTAAAATTAAATGTCGAATGATTATAAGAAAATAATTATATATTAATATACATAGTATATTGCGCCTCTTTTTTTTCATAATTAATGTGATCAGGGTTTCTCTCAGATATTTTCCCCTTGAGAAATCTAAGGCGTAGGGCATTTGGAATTTCGGGGTAAGGGGGTTGGACAAATGTTAAAGTAAATATGATCTATTTAAAAATTCAGTAAAGATTTTATACTTCTTCCGATTTGGGAGGGAGGGGGAGGGGAGAAGTGCCATTCGGGAAATATTTCTGAAACACACACAGAATTGAATCTACTAATTTAAGCACCTCAGTTTATATGAACAGCGAAAATATCTACTGATTTTTTTTTCTTTTTCAGGTCAAAGCATGTACGGCTCATCTTCATCTTATACTTCAAATTCACTTTATGGGGCTTCATACGGGCCATCAGGTTCTAGCTATGGCCAATCTGGTTCTAATTATGGCCAATCTGGTTCTAATTATGGCCAGTCTGGTTCTAATTATGGCCAATCTGGTTCTAACTATGGCCCATCCGGTTCCAACTATGGCCAATCAGCCTCTATCTATGCCCAATCTGGTTCTAATTATAGCCAATCCGGTTCTAATTATGGCCAAGCTTCAGCCCCTAGCTATGCCTCATCTTCTGGTTCTAGCTATGGCCCAGCTTCATCAAACTATGGCCCAGCTTCATCAAACTATGGCCCAGCTTCAGCCCCCAGCTCCGGAGTGTCGTCATCTTCCAACTACGGCTCCGCTTCCGGCTCCAACCACGATTCTACTGGCTCTAACTCTGGCTCAGCGCCAACCTATGGCACCGCATCAGCAACTGGGTATGCCACCGCCCCCGCCTCAAATTCCGGATCCGTTTCCGGCACCAGCTACACCCCATCCAGCTCATCTGCAGCCGCCAACAGCCCATCCTACGGCTCACCAAGTGGTCCAGCCGCAACTTCATACGGCTCTTCCGACACCTCCGGAAAATATTAAAATACATTTTTCAAAGCCGTATGATAGTTTGAAGTTTGAATGTGATGATATTTATTATTTCTGTACCAAAAACAAACAGAAAATAATTTTGAAAAGCTACATTGTTGATGCATGTTAGGAAATAAAATTTATTTCAACAAAAACCATCGGTTTCATTTACTTATTTTACGCAGCTTGGACTATGAAATATTGATTTACATTTGAGTTAAATTTAAAAAACAAAATAACACTAACATATCTTAAAGTTGGTGTATTTTTTTTCGTATTAAAAAATCCTGATATAAATTACATTTCTATACATTAGTGATTGGTAAAGCTCCATTCTCGTATATCAAACAGGATTTTGTAATCAGTAATTTGGTAAAGATATAGCAATTTTTCTTGCTGTGGCTAAGGATCTAGTGTAGCGAGCAACATTTTGTCTTGCCTTAGCAAAAGATCTACTGTAGTTAGCAACAATTTGTCTAGCTTTAGCTAAAGATCTACTGTAGCGAGCAACATTTTGTCGTGCACCATAAAACTTCCCACGAATCTGGATTGTTGAGATGATTTATCGAATGAACTCGAAACATGAGCTGCGGCATTAATCTCCAATGACAAGGTGCTATTCTGCTTGATATGTCCGTGAAAGTAGGCCAACTACCTTAAAGTGTACTCCTAAGTACTGTCTAGAAAACTCAGTATTGTTTTAAAGTCTAAAGGCAAGTATTAACTTACAGACATAAGCACTTAACGTTTGGTACACTACAATCTGTTAGTGTCTCAGGCTGATATAATATGCGCTAAGCAACAACAGAGTAACCATTGGATAGGTAAATAGGTTTAGACTGTTGAACTAAACAGGTATCTGTGTGTAGAAAACCCAGGGCCCAAAAGAACAAAATGTGAAGCGAGTGTATGGAAACATAGGATCTCTGCAAACCTCTACTCACCCCGTTCCTTCTATGTCCTAAACAATCAACAAACCTTGTGTGTGGTGAAGGCTATCAATTCTCTACTCTAGAACAAGAGGTGATTTTCATTTAATTAATACCTCGGGCAGATGAGGCTCGTTAGCTGGGGACAGCCACTCTTCTAGGAGAGACAACTCCAAAATTAAACAACTGCTGCCTTGTAGTTTGTTCTTGGTTGGACAAAGGCTATGGAAGCAAATCCAAAAAGAAAAGCAGGCTGAAATCGGAGTCAATGGCCTCAATGGCGCAAAACCAGTTGACACGTAACGCTTAATTGTGTTGGAGGCCTGGTCGAGTCGGCAAAAAAAGCTCATGGTTGATAAATTCGAACAAAGTCTCGAGTTCAAACCCACTGGCAGATAAATCTCGATCCCCTTCAACACTAATAATTAAGAACGAAGAAGAAGAAGAAAGAAGATTTAATTAATAGAAATAAAATAACATTCAAGCATGTTGAAGGACAGAAGTAGAGGAAGTAGAGTACAAGAATATTGCGCATTATCGATACGCATATGGCTTGCGTATGCTAAACCTTTTTTAATTAAGCGCAAAGTGACTGCGTATGTATATAGTAAGAATGGGTGTGGCCTAGGGGTAGAACACTAGACTACTAACCTGAAAGTCTCTAGTTCGGATCCCGGGCTCGAGTGTGTAAGACGTTAGGGAAACAAAGGCGACGGGGGCATAGTACTGAATAGTACTGACACCACAAAGCCCGTGTATGCCGGGGTCATTGAAACAGATGAACTCTACTTCCTCTACCTTATTTGTCTTGGGCAAGAACGGAGAAAAAGGATGATTGTATGTATCTACAAAATCAATACCACCGCCTACACACGCAATTAACAAGCAGTCATTAGCCAGGGCATGTCGCCATAGCGTTTTTAATCCCTTCAATATATCGATAAACAGTTCACCGTAATTTATTGCAGCAAGCATATTACAAATCCCCAACCCACTAAATAGATTGGTTTTAAGTTTCCTCTTGGCGTTCAGTACAAATCACTCCTTGAATGATCTCCCCTTGGTTAACAAATCTTCGATCTTTGAGTAACCTCCCCTTGGCTAGCAAGGTTTCGATTGTGTTCAGAAAATACATAAACAACCCCGTTAGCTACTTGATATCGTTCGTTTCGCTCTTTCTATAGGGTATCTGTTTCATATTTTTAATCCGCATACCGAATGGTTGTCATGTGATTTCATGTGGGAGAAAGGGTGTCATTAATCACCCACTTATTCTATGTATACCTCATACATGGGCGGCACTCTGGTGTTTTATGTGAATATGCTCTTGTTATTTACAACACAGTAACGTATTGGATTGTTAGCAGGGGCGGAACTATAGTGCCGCCAGACCCCGCAATGCGGGGGGGGGGGGGGGGGGGGAAGGCCATTTAGGGGCCCAGAGCCGACAATAACAAAAAAATGTATAGTTTAAAAAAAAGTAAATTTTATTTTATTTTTAACTTGATGGTTGTTTTGTAAAAAGTTACCGTAGCTGCGGTTGGATTATCTTTATTCTATAGACACCACCCCACGCTCTTGTATATTCTTTTTCCCTTTGTTTTTAAACCACTGTGAAAGCCGAGTCTTTCTCCTACAATTAAACTTATCAAACATAAGCACATGTTCAAACCACTTCCATGACTTATTTCCCTTTTTTTTAAAAGTAGTCAAATAGAGGTGATCATAAGCTCCTTTTAATAGATTTGTATAAAACAAATTAAAAACCAATTACTTCTCTTAATTATTATTTTCTTATAAGTAATTACTAAAGAATGACATACTATAAAAAGGAAATGTATTAAATCAATAATATTTAAAAAATTAATGATATAAATAAAAAAGCATAAAAATAAACATAACACGAGACACCAGTACTTATACAAAGCTTTTATGTTTTATATTATTTTGACCGACCAAATTTTAAGAGGGCTTCTATAAAAAATTAATTAAAATTGATTTTATGCACTTACACACATTACCTGATGCTGAATTTTTTTTTTAAATTATGTTTTTCAAATCCCGAACAGGCCAGCGATGAGTATCCTATTTTTGTATTTTGTGATTGTATATATATATATATATATATATATATATATATATATATATATATATATATATATATATATATATCATATATAGGCCCATATATATATATATATATAGGCCAATATATATATATATATATATATATATATATATATATATATATATATATATATATATATATATATATATATAGGCCTATATATATAAATATATATATAGGCCTATATATATAAATATATATATAGGGGGGGGGGGCTAAAAAGTTTTTTGCGGGGTGGCCCTTTTTTTCTAGTTCCGCCACTGATTGTTAGATAATTGATTTTAAAATCCTAGCTGAATTATTTTACATTTAAAAATAAGTTCAAAAATTTAAAAATATATATTCAAATACGATTTTCAATTTCATTAGCGATAATTAAATTCATTTCCCTCAATAGTAATTAACGGTTTAGTTTCTCCAAGATGTGGGGGGGGGGTCATCTGACCCCCATTAGACCTATATTAAGAGCGCCCATGGAACCCACACAAGAACCCTACCTATGCTGTGTGCTGGCTTTTGATGTAAGATTATATAAAATTAAACACCTGATGTTCGTAGTTTGTTTATTAACGTAAGGTAGGTTCAGAAACTTATTTTAATGCCTTCATTTTTTACTGTTATAGGTTTGTATTTCTTTATATATCGGTAATGATCTTCGGTATAACATTGATTTGTTTTACATTTCTCTTTATAAGTATATGGTGTAAACAATTTTTACTTTAAATTATCATTTATATGTGAACATGATTGTTTAGCTAATTCCTTAATTTCTTGAGAGGTTTTTAGTTATGGCTCTTCTATTTAATGATTCAAAAAGACAAAAATAATATTCTAATATGCCTAGGCTTCTATATTTATCTTAAAATTGTTATTTTTGCAATAACATTTTGACCAAAGAGGTAAGTTGTTTTTGCTAGTTTTTGATAGCGTTATTGTTAATATTATTGTTTGTTACTTCAGTTTATAAGTAAGATTATCATCAAAGAGATATTACATTTTAAGAGTTGAGGTAACATAGTACGCTCTGCAGCTGAATGCATCATTAGTTTTTCGTTAATGATCTAAGCTCCTTTATTTTATCAACTAATTGAATTCACTTCATCTCTTGATTTTACGTAAAAAATTGTCATTACAATTATGTCTTGATATTAGATTTAATATGGTCATTAAAAGCTTGTTTACATTTAATTACAGATTGTATTCAGAACTTTGTTTCTTTATAATCTTTTCATTGAACCCTAATTTCGTGATGTTTTATTTTTAAATGCAGTTAAACATGTATGCCTCGAAAATGAACCACGATGGTGATTAAAATTTGCAGTATAATTAGAAACAAGTCATTACATAATATTTTTTTATCCTGAAATTTCCCGTCCGGATAGACAAAGATGAACAAACATTTGACGGTTATCACGTGGCTACACTTGATGTTTGTGTCCAGCTGCTTATGTGCTGTGAGGGAATATTTCATAGCTAGCCAGGAGGTCACGTGGGACTACACACCTGGCGGGAAAAACCTGGCCAATCCGGACGATCAAGAGTAAGGTTTCTTTACAACTGTCATAGTGTATGTAGTCAGTGTGGTCCTGTAGTCCGTGTGGTCTAGAGGTAGAGCACTCCATTAATTACCCGATAGTTTCGAAAGATTAAGTCCGTTGAGTCCACTCAGCTCTTTAAAATACCTAACGCAAGAAAATGAATTGCTTTTGAGCCTAAAAGTGATAGTGTATGTAGTCGGCGTGGTCTAAAGGTAGAGTACTCTGTTAATTATCCGGTAGTTTTGAAAGAAGGCCGTTGTTCGTCGCTGAGTCTACTCAGCTATTTAAAATACCCAACGCAAGAAAAAGAATTGCTTTTTAGCATAAAAAATGACCATATTACTCTTTCATATATTGTAGTCAAAGACAAAGTTGCACTGTAATACGTTAACCATAGGCATTGTTTCGTTTGATAGGAAACAGTTGTTATTATCCAGTTACATAATTTATAGTGTTGGTCCGTTTCTCGTGATTTAGAAGCCCGGTGAAGGGTGGATATTATGTTTTTATCTTTCTGTTATTATTTTATTATAGGAAAACCAATCTTAGGACAAATGATTTCATAGATATATATCTGGACAAAACACCTTAAGAGAAAGCATCTATAAACATACATGTGTGTATCAAATGTATGCATACTGTAGTTTTACTGATACATATGTGCGTGTGTATGTGTGCGTGTGTGTGTGTGTGTGTGTGTGTGTGTGTTCGTACGTTTTTGACACAGTTACATTAATTATGTTAATAACTCATAATATGAAATACTTTTCCTGCATGTCCTTAAATCTTGTCCTATAGGACAGCTGACAAATACGTCAAGCCAGGACCTAACCGTATCGGCAGCCGTCTCAGGAAGACTCTGTACTTCCGGTACACGAATGAGAACTTCACGGAAGAAATTCCGGCGCCGGAATACCTAGGCCTGCTCGGACCGGTCATTTACGGCGAAGTCGGTGACGTCATCCTGGTCCACTTTTTCAACAACGCTTCCAGAAATTTCTCCATTCATCCGCATGGTGTGTTCTATGAAAAGGGAGGCGAAGGTAAGGTTTACCAGCGACTTTAACAAGAACATAAATATTTAAGAAGAATTTCAATTATTCCATTTATTTATAATAAGCTCTGTCAATTAAATCATCATCATCATCTTTTCCTGTTCGTGCCCAAGACACATGGGGCAGATGAACTAGAGAGTTCTTCTAGATGAGTTCCTGACCCCAGCTATCGAGCCTCATCTGCCCGGGGGAACGAACTCGGGACTTTTCGGTTTAGCAACCATAAGCTTAACCGAACTGGAATTCATCTGCTTCAGAGACATCGGCATATGAAAGGATAGAGTGGTCAGAACTATGCCAAGACTCCTTTCGTTTTTCTAACGTGCGTTAGGTAGGCCTACCCATCAGAGCTGGGTGGACTCGACGGTTTACTGACTAAAATAGGATTCGAACTCAAACACTTCCGGATTAGCAATCTAGCTCAATTAAATCACTAATGTGAACTAATTTCTAAAGTACTGCCCGTATCCGATTTTAAAAAAAGTGTATATTAATAGCCAACCCCTCAAAGCATGTTGTGAAGTTGTCTGTCATTGTGCAATAGTCTGTCATTGTGCAATTGTCTGTCACTGTGCAATAGTCTGTCATTGTGCCATTGTCTGTCATTGTGCAATAGTCTGTCATAAGACATCCATTTTTCCAGGTGCTCTCTACCAGGACGGGACCTCCGACCTGCTGAAGGAAGATGACGGTGTGGTACCAGGGGAGACAATCCTCCTGGTGTGGAACGTCACGGAGAACGACGCCCCTGGGGAGGGGGATCCGAACTGCCTCCCCTGGGTGTATCACTCTCATGTGGATTCTGTACAGGATGTGTCGACAGGGTTGTTCGGAGTGATTGTTACCTGCAGACAAGGTGGGTTGTTGGGTGTGATTGTTAGTTACCTGTAGACAGGGTGGGTTGTTCGGTGTGGTTGTTACCTGCAGACAGGGTGGGTTGTTCGGTGTGATTGTTAGTTACCTGCACACAGGGTGGGTTGTTCGGTGTGGTTGTTAGTTACCTGCAGACAGGGTGGGTTGTTAGGTGTGGTTGTTAGTTACCTGCAGACAGGGTGGGTTGTTCGGTGTGGTTGTTACCTGCAGACAGGGTGGGTTGTTCGGTGTGGTTGTTAGTTAACTGCACACAGGGTGGGTTGTTAGGTGTGGTTGTTAGTTACCTGCAGACAGGGTGGGTTGTTCGGTGTGGTTGTTACCTGCAGACAGGGTGGGTTGTTCGGTGTGGTTGTTAGTTAACTGCACACAGGGTGGGTTGTTAGGTGTGGTTGTTAGTTACCTGCAGACAGAGTTGGTTGTTCGGTGTGGTTGTTAGTTACCTGCACACAGGGTGGGGTGTTCGGTGTGGTTGTTAGTTACCTGCACACAGGGTGGGTTGTTAGGTGTGGTTGTTAGTTACCTGCACACAGGGTGGGTTGTTAGGTGTGGTTGTTAGTTACCTGCACACAGGGTGGGTTGTTCGGTGTGGTTGTTAGTTACCTGCACACAGGGTGGGTTGTTAGGTGTGGTTGTTAGTTACCTGCACACAGGGTGGGTACATTTCTTTCTGTGACCTCTTGCACTTGAAGGGGTAGTGTGTCCAGCCCCTACCCAGAACGCTTACACTTCCCTTACATGAGTCAGATCCACATAACAGGTAGTTGAACTCAGGGACATCCTATAGACTCGATTCCGAGATCCGAAAACGAGGTGTTCGGTTTCACAGTCGAGCGATCTACCTCTCGACCGTGCAGTACCATATACATTTGGTAATATATAAGATTAAGTGTTAACTACCTAAACTGTAGGCTACATTTGAGACTACCCAAAAATATATAATCTGTTAACTACATGTCTACCATTGAGGCTACCCTGTCTCAATCAAAAGTATATCAGGCTACCCTTCAGGATAAACTGCTATATAAGGCTACCCTTAACAGACTTTCGTCTATCAGGCTACGCCCCAAGCCTCTTTAACCTTTGACCTACCAACTATACCTGCCACACCTGAGGTTTACCCCTGTATTTCCAGGTGTGCTGAATGAGAAACACGTGCGTCAGGACGTGGACCGTGAGTACCCGCTGGTCGTCATGAACTGGGACGAGAACCTGAGCTGGCACCTGGAGAACAACCTTGACCTCTTCTGCCCTGACCCTGACCTTTGTCGCCGCGCAATCGACGAAGGGGACGAAGAATTTCAAGACAGTAATTTAAAGAAGTCAATCAATGGAAGGTCGTTCGGTACCCTTAAGGGGTTAGAGGTCAGTTCACCAGACCATGTAGGCAGAGTTTCTTCCAGGCATCTCTTCGGGGGGACTTAGCCCCCCCCCCCCCCCCCGAAAAAATTTTACCGCCCCCCCCCCCCCCGAACGAAATGAAATTTATATAATTTATATAGAAAATATATACTTTTAACAGTGTCCGCCCCCCCCCCCCCCCGAAGATATTTTACCGCCCCCCCCCCCCGAAAATTTCAAGTGCCCCCCCCCCCGGAGAAATCAGTCTGGAAGAAACACTGCATGTAGGGGTGGGGGTGGTAGGGAGCGCGCTTACAGCTTGGTGTTTTCTATCGTCTCCTAGAAGAGAATTGTATATATAGATGATTAGTGAAATATACAATAGAAATAAGATAAGGAATAAATAAAAGTGAATCGTTAATTAATAACAAAAACGAATTTTGTTTAGAAGCTATATCTTGATTTTGTGTTTTGATGATTGCTGTTGGTGTCGCTGTGCTATGTGTCTATATGAATGTGTCTTGTAGAATGTGTCTTGTAGAATGTGTCTTAAAGAAGACCAATGTGTCTGCAGGCGTGTGTCGGAGACCGTGTCCAGTTCTACGTCATTGGTTTCGGTAACGAGATGGACATCCATTCTTTACACTTTCATGGTCAGAATCTCAAGTTTCAACACAGGAGGTGAGTAGGTGCTGGGTGTGCTGGGGTGTGTGAGGGTGTTAGAGTGTGTTAATATATGAGGACCAGTGGCGTAGCGAGGGGGGTGGGTGGGTGCGGACCACACAGGATGACACCATTTAGGGGGGTGACACCAAGGCAAAAAAATAGCAAAATATATCGAGAAAAATGATAATTCCAGTCAATTAAGTGATTAATGCGAGTGTTAAATAGTCTTTTAAGAGCCAATTTGACAAATCCCGACAAGGATGGAGGGGAGGGGGGGCGGTGCAAATCGATAATTAAAAGTTTATCCCCGGGCGCCGGGAAGGGTCGCTACGCCTCTAGGGGGTGACACTATTAAGTGCCGCACCGGGTGACAACCGACCTCGCTACGCCACTGATGAGGACAGTTGTCCTTTACATGGGTTCGATCCAACCTCAGGGTTTGGTGTAAGTCAAGACACACACCCGACTCGTATGATTCGCGATCAGATTGTGTCGGCGCTTAAGATAGAACAATTAAGAATGGTTCTGTGAATACACATTTGAAACTGGTGTTGTTCTTTACTTCCAAATGGTTAATAATCACTTCATAAGAATAATACTTGTTTGGAGTGAGTATAAAAATACACTGTTGAACCTTCATACTTAAAAATGTGTACACATCGTATATATCTAGTTACCCTTGCTTCGTCATAACATTGGCAAGCAATTTCTCCTGAGCACAATACATCCTTATTGTTGAAATCCAAGTGTACAGTTAATTCCCTTGCATCCCAGGGGTGACACAGTATCGGTGTTCAGTGCCACCTTCGTCTCAGTGGTGACCACAGCACAGACACCAGGCAACTGGCTGGTGACAGATATGGTGGACGACAACGGAAAAGGTGACACATTCATTATTGCCAACCCTTAGTTTTATATGATTCCCCCCCCCCATGCAAAATAGAAATAAAAATTTTTGTAGAAAATAAATGCTCAAACAAGTGTCGTCGCCCCCCCCCCCCCTCCCATGACCATTTCAAGTGGGCTTTCCCCCATTGCGATTATTTCATAATTTCGTTTACCCCTTGCATTTCCACCCCTGTTCCTAATGTTATCTTGATCCAATAATTTAAACATGGATTAATTATTACTAAAATATTTCTTAAAATATCCTTATGTATTAAACCACGTTCTGATAAGATTTCATGTTTTTCCGTGTACTCCTAACAGAGGGTATCTCAGCGTTCTACCACATCAAAACCTGCTCCACCCACGGGGAGGGGGAGTCGTCTGAGAGTCGGGGTGCCACCCGCGAGTTCTTCCTGGCAGTCGAAGAGACGGTCTGGAACTACGCCCCCACAGGTAGAGACGCGAGGACAGGCATGGGGCTGACCGCACCCAACAGGTAAGGCTAAGGATTATCTATGGCTAAGGGTGGATTAAGATAATCCGACTCCACATGTAAATAACTGTATGAATACAGATAATCCGATTCAATAGGTAAATTACTGTCTGAATACAGATTATCCGATTCAATAGGTAAATAACTGTATGAATACAGATAATCCGATTTCACAGGTAAATAATTGTACGAATACAGATAATCCGATTCCACAGGTAAATAATTGTAGGTCAACAGATAATCTAATTCCATAGTTAAATAGTTGTATGTGTACAGATAGTCAGATTCCGCAGGTAAATAAGTGTATGTATATAGATAAACCGACTCCACGGGTAAATAATTGCAGGTCTACACATCGTTGAATTTCATAGGTAAATCATGTTGAATCTCTATAGACTTTTGTATATAATTAATGATGTTTGATCAATACTGTATTGAGTATAGTAAATGATAAATGTTAGATGCACATTATAGCAATTTAATTTTTTTTTTAAATATATACTAAATACACATAAAAAATGTAACAACACCAAAACACCAGACACATGAACAGTTCTTAAAAGCCTCGTTTTGACCTCTGGTGTAACCTCTTTACACCACGTTCCAAAACAAGACCATACTAAGCCATTTATTTGAACAACAACATGGTTTTCTTATGTTCAGCTTACTAACGAAAATTCCCGATTCTCTGACGTCAAATACGGAGAATCAAAGGGACACAACTCTCAAAGATCATCCGCCATCTTATTACAGCTGGTTGTGGAGGGCGTGGTGGCGTGAATCTAGGTCGTGAGTTGTAGAAAACGTGCTTAACTAACTAGCACTCACCTATAGATGTAAGCGCTACATGCTTACATAATTGCATCTATATTTCTAAGCTGTGTATGCTTACATTATTCCATATCTGCCAACCTATAACTAACATTTTCATCAACTGCCTACTTAGCTCAGCCGATATCATATCGTAATTAATAGTTGCATGGCACACTTTTTTTTTGTGAAAGTACCATATTTATATTTCTTTATTTCTAATTATCTAATTTGTATTGTTGATCGACTATTCTGTTTTTGGTACTGTTTACCATTTTCTTCATGTAATGATAATTTTAATAAATGTTTGAAGTATGTTACAGACTAAAGCTCAAACACATTTGTATATGCTGATGTAATTATTTCTATTTGAAAATAAAAGTATTAAAAAAAAGGAAAAAATTACAACAAAACCAACTCTCTTCTTGGATAACCAACATTTGTTTGAAAAAAAAAGACACAAAAAAAAAAGAATGTTTTATTATAGTGTTTTACTAGAGTGATTGAGCAAAATCAAGTTCATGTGTTCAAATCTGTCAGTGATTATTGAAAGTGAATGAAATGTTAGGGTTAACACATTTTTGTATGTGCCTGCTTAGGCTAGTGAAAAACTCTACTTCATCTGCTCTATCCACTGCCATTTTAAATGTATGAATTACTAACATTTCTTTAATAATATTTCACTTACTGCTGAAGCGAACAAAATTTATCTACTTTTTTTTACCAATCAATATTTTATAAAGGTAAGCAGCCATTGATTCACACTGTGTTTTAACGAATTCATTATTTTACATTTTTTTAGAAATCAATAATTCAATGCTTTACTAACCAATAACTCACGTTTTTTTAAATAGATAGCTTATTACATGTTAATATGCAATAGTTCACAAACATACTATCATGTAATGTTTAAAATTTATTTTTATATAACAAAATATAATACTATAATAACATTTTCATAATATGTTTTTTTACGATTACTTTCTTACTGGGAATAATAATTAATTGCTTACTTTAGATACATTAATAATTAACGGCATTTTATTTGTAAACTTAAGTTTGAAAGTATAAGTTAAATACAAGTTTTAGGCCCAGTAATTGGTGTAACGTCCTAGTTACGGTTAGTGTTTCAAAAGTTTCAACTGTGGTGGAGCTTCGTAATGGTGAACGGTGATGGAAAATAAGCGCAACTGAAAACTACGCACAAAAAAAAGTGCGCAATGGCATTTTCGTTTCTTAAATCGAAAAAGTTATAGACATTAATACTATGACTAAATTAAAGTATTTTAGTATAATTAATTTATATTTGCGCATTTTTCAGATTGCGCAGTTTTCCGATTGCGCATTTTTCTAGCAACCTTTACTAACAGTCCGTACCGGGTTATGACTACTGTATTTTAAAGAAGTTATTGCGTTAAGCTAAATTTAGTATTGTAATTTTGTTTTGGTTTGGTTTAGGGTTGGGCATGTGTTAGGGTAATGGGACAGCGCTGGTCTGCTAACCCGAAAGTCTCGAGTTCGAATCCTGGGTACCTAACTCAAGTTAGGAAATGTACAGGCGTCTGAGCTATGTGCTGACTACATTATCCCTTTAAATGCCAAGGTTTTAAAAAAAAACCAGATGAACTCTACTTCACCTGCACAATGGATCACTAGGTCTAAATATAAATCTTTACTTTATTTTTGACATCATATGTTAGGATAGCAATACATTCAGATTAAATTCCAATATGGCCTTGCTGGGTACTACATTTTACCTGAATTTTTAATCATTTTGTCGCATTGTATTTTTCCAGGACAGCGAAAACGTACTTTGAGAGGAGCAGTTCCCGGCTAGGGGGCGTATACAAGAAGGCAAAGTTCGTCCAGTACACAAGTTCGTCCTTCAGGACCAAGGTCACCATACCCCCACAGGAGACCCACCTGGGGGTCATGGGACCGGTCCTGAGGGTCGAGGTCGGAGACACGCTGGTGGTGACGTTAAAAAACTTGATTCCGTTTCCGGTGTCGTTGATGGTGCATGGAGTTGGTTATGAGAGCTCTGAGGAAGATAAGAGTGAGTGGTTGATTGGTTGGGTGGTTGCTTGGTGGGTTGGGTGGTAAGTTGGTGGGTTGGTGGGTTGGCTGGTGGGTTGGTGGGTTGAGTGGTGGGTTGGTTGCTGGGTTGGTGGGTTGGTTGGGTGGTGGGTTGGGTGGTGGGTTGGTGGGTTGGGTGGTGGGTTGGTGGTGGGTTGGTTGCTGGGTTGGTTGGTGGGTTGGGTGGTGGGTTGGGTGGTGGGTTAAGTGGTTGGTTGGTTGCTGGGTTGGTGGGTTGGGTGGTTGGTGGTTTGAGTGGTTTGGGTTGTTGGGTGGATGGTGGGTTGGTGTGTTGGTGGGTTGGTGTGTTGGTTGGTTGTTTGGTGGGATGTTGGTTGGTGGGGTGTGTTTGTCAGTTGTTTGGTGAGATGTTTGTTTGTGGAGGAGGGTGGGTTGGCGGGCTGAATAGTTGAATGGTTGTTGGGTTGTGTGGTTGGTGGATTGTGTTGTTGGTGGGGTAAATAGTTAGTGGTTGGTAGGTTGAAAGGCTGTTGGTTAGGTGGGTTGAGTGTTTGTTGCAGTAAGTGGCTGGTGGGGTTGAGTGGTTGTTGGGTTGTTGGGTTGTTGGTTGGGTGGTTGCTGGGGTTGAGGGCTTGATTGGTTGAGAGAGTGGGATGGTTGTCAGAAAGTTACTCACGATAAATCTAACATCAATATACAAACATGTTATAATAGTAAGTTTTGATACAAGTATTGGGGAATATTTATTTTATGTGGACTTCCACGTAAACGGTTGGGTGTGTATGTGTGTGTGGGGGGGGGGGAGATCTACCAAAGTGGGCACGTATTGATAGAGTCACAAGGGTAAAAAATTCTAATTTTCTTGCCGAGGTCATACAATGATGACCTCTTAAGTGTAGATGTGTGACGTCAAATTAAAACAAAAATTCCTCATCTCTTCCAGACGGGCCAGGTGTCCCAGGTGGGTCGGTGGGCAAGAACGAGGTCCACAGGTACAAGTTCAAGGTCCCCGGCAATCTCCTGGACGACAGACCCGAGCCGTGCGTCAACTTCCTGTACACGTCAGCACACGACCCAGGGCGTGACCACAACACGGGTCTTGTGGGTCAGCTGTTGGTCTGTGCTAAAGGGTTCTTGTCACGGCGAGAGGTGGGTCATTGTGTGGGTCATTGTGTGGGTCATTGTGTGGGTCAGTTATATTGGGCAGCTATAGGGTCAGCTATATGGGTAATCTATATGAGGCAGTTCATTTTGTCAGTTATATTAATCGGTTAAATGCGTGTTGTATGTCGGTTATAGGGGATGGAGTGGTCTAGCGGTAGAGAGCTTGACTGCTAACCCGTAAGTCTCGAGTTCGAATCCGGTTTCAAGTCAGTAGACCGTCCCTGAGTCCACCCAACTCTGATGGGTACATAACGCATGTTAGGGAAAGTAAAGGCGGCTGGGCATAGTGCTGCCCACACTATCTCTTCAAATGCCGAGGTCACAGAAACAAGTGAACTTTACTTCTCTTGCCCTATAGACCGTCCGGTTTGAAAGGGAGCTATACTACTTTTACTATAAGTCGGTTTTATAGATCAGATGTATGTGTCGCTAGTGGTTCAGTTTTATAGGAAGCTAAGAGGTTATTTATACGGGTCTGAGGGTCTGTTATGTTGGACAGCTATGTCGGTAGGGTGCATAAGTCACTGAATGATCGGCTATAGCAGGGGTCTCCAAATTACGGCCCAAAGAAAAATCGTTTGTTGGTGATGGCGGAGGAACTTTGCCCAGAAAAGACATGTTTGGAATTAACTGGCCCCCGAACTGAAATTTGATAGTTAATGCGGCCCTCGGACTGAAAAGTTTGGAGACCCCTGGGCTATAGGAATTGGTTAATGAATTGGTGATTTTGGTTTGTTATATGGGTCATTTATATAAGACTATTATGGATCAGGTAATTGGGCACAGTGTGGGTCAATTGATAATATTCCTTCTGCTTCAAGGGTCGTTGGAGGGTCAGAATTAGGGATTGGTAAAAATATCTACCATTTGGTTGTGTTGAGGAGCTGACATGTTTGTTAGTTAATTAGTTGCTCCGTCGTTGCTTTTTTTTTTTTTTTTTTTTTTTTTGTGGTGTGGAATTACATGTTGTGTTAATTATATACGGACAAGAAAAATACGTAACTTAAGTATGGGAGGGGGGGGGTTCTAGAACAGAGTTTCATTCAGGCACTGCCCCCCCCCACCCACTCACACACACACACACACACACACTTAGACCCTCGGGACAAAATAGAGGGTTTTTTTTTTAAATACTTGTAAGTTTTCTATTAGCTCCCCTCCCCGGAGAAAAATACATAACAATTTTCTATCTGTAGTTAGACAAATACAGCGATTTAGTAGACAATACAAAATTGTACATGCCATACATGTTCTACATGTTTTTTCTGTTCTAGAAACCTCTAGAATTTTTCCTTCTTTTGGCCACGTTTGATGAAAACAAATCCCTGTACATGTCACCTGACGCTATGAAGGGAGACTACGGGTTTCAGTTGTCTAACATAAGATTTAGTGAGTTGTTTCCCTTAGTTAATTGATTTCTGTTTTTTATTTTACAATTGGATGTACTGTTATTGATATGGTTTTTCTAGTTCATGAGCAGTGTTTCTTCCAGGCATCTCTTTAGTTCGGGCGCCCCCCCCCCCCCCCGAAAGAATTTATATATAAAATATATACTTTTAAACTTTTAATAGTTCCCCCCGCCGGAAATTTTAGTCCGCCCCTCCTCCCCCCAAAATTTCAAGTGCCCCCGGAGAAAAAAAGTCTGGAAGAAACATTGGGATTTGTTGTTCATAATATCAATACTTTCAAGCGATTTGAGCTAGATTTTTACTAGGATTAGCTAAAAAATGTTAAATATTTAATAGCGATTTATTCGACAAAATAAACTTGGCTAACTAACATGTTTTATTTATATGTATCTTTAGCAATGGGACACTACTCGATTTATATTTTTGAAAGTAATGGCGTTTTAAATTCAAATTTGTATGGTGACATTTTAAGAGAGGGTTTATGGCAAAGTTAGGCTTTCCTTCACAACCACATCATTACAATCTATATCCAAACCCCTACAACCCCACACTATAACCATGCGTGTGACGTCATCCAGGGGTGGTCTGGCCCGCCGGTCTACCGGGAAAAATTCGGGAGAGCCCCCCCCCCCCCCCCCCCCCCCCGCTCCCGGGAACAGTGATGTAATAGGCTGATTAGAGTTTTCAATTTATTTTAAATTGTTGGTATTTTACCATTTCATCAGGCTATTGTGGAGAAAAAAAAGGCATAATTAAAATTTTAATCTGGGGTTGGGGGCCCCTTTTAAAATTTCTCGGGTCTCTTCAATATAGCCAATCCATCCCTTACGTCATCTATGAACGTCCGGTTATTCTTAAACACTGAACGTTGATAAGTTTGTGTTGTTTTATTGTCGTAGCTGATGTTGACATTGTTCTTACCCCACGCAGGCATCAACGGCTACTCGTACGGCAACATGCCCACCCTCAACATGTGCGTCAACGATGACGTCATGTGGTACGTCATGGCCATGGGCTCCGTCATTGACGTCCACACGCTGGTCTTTGACGGGAACACGTTCACGGAGATGGGCACCAACAGGGACGGGCGGTGGTTGGTGCCTGGGTCCACGGCAGTCTTGACCATGATGCCAGATAATATAGGTCTGTCTGTCTGTATGTATGTATGTGTTTCTTGTCTCTGAATAGCTGCGTCTTTGTCTCTCTGCCTTTCTTTCTTACTGCTTTTCTGCCTGCCTGTTTGTGTCCGTGTCTATCTGTGTCTGTGTGTCTGTCTGTGTGTCTTTGTGTCTTTGTGTCTGTGTGTCTGTGTGTCTGTGTGTCTGTGTGTCTGTCTGTCTGTCTGTCTGTCTGTCTGTCTGTCTGTCTGCCTGCCTGCCTGTCTGTCTGTCTGTGTGTCTGTCTATCTGACTGTCTGTCTGTCTGTCTGTCTGTCTGTCTGTCTGTCTGTCTGTCTGTCTGTCTGTCTGTCTGTCTGTCTGTCTGTCTGTCTGTCTGTCTGTCTGTCTGTCTGTCTGTCTGTCTGTCTGTCTCTCTGTCTCTCTGTCTCTCTGTCTCTCTGTCTCTCTGTCTGTCTGTCTGCCATTCCTGCCTATCTGTCTGTCTGTCTGTCTGTCTACCTGTCTGCCTGTCTACCTGTATTCCTGTCTATCCCTCTGCGATTTTAAAATCTAACCACGCTCCATCAACACAAAAACTGATATTGCGTTATCTGACTATTTTATCAACAACACCCAAAAAAACATATCTCTTGCATGATCCAACCAACTGATCCACAGGCAAATGGATGTTCTATTCTCAATCCACCTTGGCTCGAGACAACGGCGCCTTCGCCTTTTACAACGTCGTAGACTGCATAGGTAAAAGAAAGAAACAGGACGACGCGGAAGGCACTTTGAGGGAGTATTACATCTCCGCTGACGAAGTTTTATGGGAATACGCCCCCCGGTCTACCAGCGTTATCACAGGGGCCGCCCTCAACGAGACGTGAGTGGCGAGACAGTGTTTTTAGGTGGCGGTATCGATATCGGTAAAAAATGTTTACCTGTGGTATCGATATGGGAAGTAAAGTTAACGTGGGGGTGGAATTTAAAATTATAGTTGAAATTTGGTATCGAGATTTATATCAAAATGGATTTTAGGGGGGAAAAAGTCACAGGGAAAAAAACAGGAAATAAAAAAAAAAGTCATTGGAAAAAAGTCACAGGAAAAAAAGTCACAAATAAGTATTATTTAATACTTTTATGTATGAAATGTAAAAACTTGTAGTATAGAAATGGATAATATAGTTAACCTGTGTATCAAATTTTCTTATAACGTAAACTTGTGGTATCGATACTAATTAATCAGTTAATTATAGTATCGATACTGGTAGGAAAGCAAACAAATGGTTTGTTTTTGATAAAGTAAATTAAAATCTATATTACTTGTAAATTGCAGTTTCAATATTGGCTATACAAAAAAGTTACGTAAGTTATAGATATAGATAACAAAATTAACTCAAGGTATCGATACTGATAACGCTGCTGAATTTTTTAACGATACTGATATTTTCCTAACAGGCGATGCTGAATTTGTTTACAAAGTCAAACAGTATTTAAGTTATTTTTTACTGCTTTCCATAGTGGATGGGGAGTGGGATTGACAATAAAAAACAACTGCTCCACTTTTCAGTTAGGATTTTTTTTCTAGCGAACTAAAATTAATTTGATCTACAAACACCTCCGTATTATAAAAAAAGCCTATTCTTCGACCTTCATATTTTAGCGAAGCAAGTCTTTTGTATAACACCTTCATATTTGAGCGCAGCGAATATTTTCTAAACAACCTTCCTCTTCAGCGACAGAGGCGTAGCTAGGGGAGGGCGGGTAGGGCGGCCGCCCCAGGCGCCGACCTTAAGGGGGCGCAAAATTGGGTAGAAAAATAAAATAACAAGTTTATTCCGAGCTGCATTACAGTCGAACTTAAGAAAATAAAAAGTTAGTAATATGAATATGAGGGAGGGGGCGGAAAATTGATAGTTCGCCCCGGGCGCCGAAATGGGCTGCTACGCCTCTGTTCTACGAAGCAAATATTTTGCACAAACCTCCATATTTTAGCGAAGCAAGTATTTTGCACAAATCTTCATATTTCAGCGAAGCAAGTATTTTAAATAATAAAACCTTAATATTTCAGCGCAGAAAATATTTTCTATAAAACCTTCGTATTTCAGCGAAGCGAATATTTAATTTTCTATAACAAAACCTTCCTATTTCAGCGAAGCGAGTATTTTCTATAACAAAACCTCCCTATTTCAGCAAAGCAAATATTTTGTATAATAAAACCTTTATATTTCAGCGAATCAAATATTTAATTTTCTATAACAAAACCTTCATATTTCAGCGAAGCGAATATTTTCTATAAAAAAATAACCTTTATATTTCAGCGAATCAAATATTCAATTTTCTATAACAAAACCTTCATATTTCAGCGAAGCAAGTATTTTCTATAAAACCTTAATATTTCATGGAAGCAAATATTATCTTAAAAAAAAACACTTAAT
This sequence comes from Physella acuta, assembly GCF_028476545.2. Classification (NCBI taxonomy): domain Eukaryota; kingdom Metazoa; phylum Mollusca; class Gastropoda; family Physidae; genus Physella; species Physella acuta. The sequence continues at coordinate 66,915 of NW_026733226.1, forward strand.
ATTTCAGCGAAGCGAGTATTTTCTACAAGAATGACGAAAACTTCATTGGCACGGTCTACAAGAAAGCCGTCTTCACAGAATACACCAACGCCAAATTCACGCATGCAAAACCACGTGACAGTGACCTGCTGGGTCCGGCCATCAAAGCGGAAGTCGGTGATACGGTCAAGGTCACGTTTAAAAATAACGCCAGTCGACCGTACTCGATGCACAGTCACGGTGTACTCACAAGGTGCGATGTGTGTGTGTGTGTGCGGGGGGGGGGGGTATGATGTGCGAATGTGTGTGGGGGGCAGTGTATGAAGTTGGGTGGGGGGTGTGTGGGAATGTTTGTTTTGTTTGGTATATAATTCGTTGGTGGGCTGGGTTTTTTTTTTAAGAAAATACTAGTTTACATTTTAGGAAAAAAACAACCTCTCACCAAGAATTTTGGCAAATGAATTAAAAAATAGAATTCGCATTCCGATTTTATTATACGGTAAAATTTTCTAAACGGTAATAATTTTTCGCACCTGGAAAAACTTCAAAATACCTTTGATTTATAATTGTAAAAAATAAAGATTCGGATATTGCAATACACCCTGATATAAAGCAGTATGCGACCGTTATGAAACGTCAGGCATTTCAATCATTAACCATAGTTATGCCTAACCAACAAATACTTCAGTTGGATCATACCATAAAACTTTATACTGATGTTAATATGCCTGAAGATATACGCTCTCATATAAAGTCTCTGAGAATTAGGGCCCTGGAAAAATTGAATGGGATTGTTAAGGTATAGGACTAGTCCATAAACACTTCTAGGGTGGAGAGGACTTTAGTGACGAAATGTGACAAAGGCGAGAAAGTGGGAGTTTCAACAAGTGTGACGATACACTGAAGCATTTTAAAATGTAATCTTAGAACCTGAAAATTTGATGTTATTTCGCGGATTTCAAAAGACTTTTTTGTGTTAAACGTAATTAAAAGTGTTCAATCTATTCAGTGTTGAACGAACTCAATAAGTATTTTGTAAATTAATAGCTATTTAAAAAAAACAATCGACTTATTTAGAATGAGGTAATTGGGGGACGGCGTGGTCCAGCGGTAGCCTCGCGCTCATGAAAGTCACGAGTTCGGATCCTGGGCTCGATGCCTTAGATCGTCCATTGACCGAACCGACCCTCATATCACGCGCGATATGATCCATTCCATTTAGGGAGGGGGGTATGGCTTTTTGTGAGGGGTGGGGAATTTAAAACCGTTTTAAAAAGAGTGAATTCGTTAATGAAACACTCCCCTCCCCCCCCCCCCCCCCTCCATATCCATTAAGTTTAATTACGCTTTCTAACGGATGTCGATCCCCGTCCCAGCCAACAGAACAGCGGCATGGACTATGGTCGGGCGACCCGCGTCAAGCCGGGCCAGACGGTCACCTACGAGTGGGGGATCCCTGAACGGTCAGGTCCCGGCCCCAACGACCCCAACTGTGTCCCCTGGCTGTACTACTCGGCCGTCGAGGCTGTCAGGGACGTGAACTCTGGTCTGGTGGGGGTGATGGTCGTCTGCAGGTAAGGCTGTTGTCATTTACAGGTAAGGCTGTTGTCATTTACAGGTAAGGCTGTTGTCATTTACATACAGGTAAGGATTTTGTCATTTACAGGTAAGGCTGTTGTCATTTACAGGTAAGGCTGTTGTCGTTTGGGGTAAAGTCTTGTCATTTACAGGTAAGGCTGTTGTCATGTGCAGGTAAGGCTGTTGTCATTTACAGGTAAGGCTGTTGTCATTTACAGGTAAGGCTGTTGTCATTTACATACAGGTAAGGATGTTGTCATTTACAGGTAAGGCTGTTGTCATTTGGAGGTAAGGCTGTTGTCGTTTACAGGTAAGGCTGTTGTCATTTACAGGTAAGGCTGTTGTCATTTACAGGTAAGGCTGTTGTCATTTACAGGTAAGGCTGTTGTCGTTTGGGGTAAAGTCTTGTCATTTACAGGTAAGCCTGTTGTCATTTACAGGTAAGGCTGTTGTCGTTTGGGGTAAAGTCTTGTCATTTACAGGTAAGCCTGTTGTCATTTACAGGTAAGGCTGTTGTCGTTTGGGGTAAAGTCTTGTCATTTACAGGTAAGCCTGGTGTCATTTACAGGTAAGCCTGTTGTCATTTACAGGTAATGCTGTTGTCGTTTGGGGTAAAGTCTTGTCATTTACAGGTAAGCCTGGTGTCATTTACAGGTAAGCCTGTTGTCATTTACAGGTAAGGCTGTTGTCGTTTGGGGTAAAGTCTTGTCATTTACAGGTAAGCCTGGTGTCATTTACAGGTAAGCCTGTTGTCATTTACAGGTAAGCTGTTGCCGTTTGAGGGTAAAGTCTTGTCAATTACAGGTTAGGCTGTTGTCATTTACAGGTAAGACTTTTGTTATTTACAGGTGCGCCTGTTGTCATTTACAGGTGCGCCTGTTGTCATTTACAGGTGCGCCTGTTGTCATTTACAGGTAAGCCTGTTGTCATTTACAGGTAAGACAGTTGTCATTTCCAGGTAAAACTACCGTACTCACAGGTAGAAGCGGCTGTTTTATCAAAGTATGACAAAATATTTCTTCTAACTTTTTAAACTGTTGTTACTTAAATGTAATAATGCTTGTTCGATCTGCATTATGGACTAATGATGGTCGCTGGATGATTATGTGTACCACTGTGTATATATGAGGCGGGGGGGGGGGTTAAAAAAGTAGAAGTTCTTTAGTGGTCATTTTGTTTTGTAGGCTTTATATTTTCTTTTGTATAAATCGGTCTTTTGCCAATGACGGTCTTTTATCCATGTCGGTCTTTGTCCATGTCGGTTTTTTGCCCGTAATGGTCTTTTATCGATGTCGGTCTTTTGTTCATGTCGGTCTTTTGCCCATGACGGTCTTTTATCGATGTCGGTCTTTTGTTCATGTCGGTCTTTTGGCCATGTCGGTCTTTCATCCATGTCGTTCTTTCGTCCTTGTCGTTCTTTTCACCAAGCTGGTCGTTTTTAAGAGTAAGCCTATTTGGCATTGAAGATTATTCGCACCTAATTCTACGACTAGTGTCTACCTACCACACTTTAAGACTCACATTTAATCACCTGGTGTATGATTCGGTTGTAATCACAAGGTTATAAGATTCACATTTACTCCGGCTTTTAAGCTAACATGCTATCACCAGGCGCGGAACTCTGAACAAGAGGTCTGAGAGGAAGGACGTTGACCAGGAACTCTACATCTACATGTCCGTCTCGGACGAGAACCTGAGCTGGTACCTGGAGGACAACATCAGGAACTTCGCACCTGGGCGGGTGGGGACGGATTACAGGTGAGGTGTTGACGTCACTGGCTGCCTTGAGTTTTTGTTTCACTAGTTACTGGTCAAGGAAATCGTATTATTGCGCTCTAGGGTTGTAGCTTGAAAAGTTGTAGACTTGAAGGGTCTTAGACTTGAAGGGTCTTAGACTTGAAGGGTCTTAGACTTGAAGTATTAATGAGTTGTTTATATGGTGGGTGTGTCTTTAGGTGTGTACATGCGCCGGATCGTATGCTTGCCAGAAATTAACATGTAGGTAAGCTAGGCATGTGCACATATTGTAATAATTAGGACGCAATGCCTGATGTTCTTTTAATTTCTTTGTATGTTAGAATAACTGACACAGTAATCAGTGTTGCAGCTCTGCTTTGTGATGTACTTAAGGGTTAAGTGGAATCTTTTATCCGTCAATTCATCCATCTCAATAACAATTGCTCAACGATCTATTGAGCGCTTTGGCCTGCTTTACCACTTTCTGCCATTTAGACTTGTCTGTCGTCTTTGACAGACTACAAGCTGCCGTAGGTCTGTCTCCAAGTCGTTTATTCATCGGATAGACGTCCGCGAGTCTACTCAGCTCTGATGGGTACCTGGCTTGAGTTGGGTAATTAAAGGAGGTTGAGTGTAATTATGACCACAATATACTTTAGTGACAAGGTCAGAGCACCAAACCAAACCTACTTCATTTGTCCATATGACGATTTGATCTGAACAGGTTAAATTAATCTTTACATCGAAAACTACTCATTGCATGTATTCGTTAACTGTCCCGCCCCGTCCATAAATGCAAAGTCCTTACAGTCACTTTTACACGTATTTATCACATTACTACATGCCAGAAACGATGAAGAGTTCGTAGAGAGCAACAAGAAACACGCCATCAATGGACGACTGTCTGGGAACAACCACAACCTCGTTATCGAATATGGGTCAAAGGTCGTTTTCTACATGGCCGCCATGGGAGGCGAGGTACTGAATTTTTTTTTTGTCTCGTTAGGATTAGGCTGGTTGGGATTAGGCTGGTTGGGATTAGTCTTGTTAGGATTGGTCTTGTTAGGATTGGTCTGGTTGGGATTAGTCTTGTTAGGATTGGTCTGGTTGGGATTAGTCTTGTTAGGATAAGTCTGGTTGGGATTAGTCTGGGTAGGATTAGTCTGGTTGAGTCTGTGTAGGATTAGTCTGGTTAGGATTAGCCTGGTTAGGATTAGCCTGGTTGGGATTAGCCTGGTTGGGATTAGCCTGGTTGGGATTAGCCTGGTTGGGATTAGTCTGGCTGGGATTAGTCTGGTTAGGATAAGTCTGGTTAGGATTAGTCTTAACATCTGACTCTCAGTGGCATTGTTTAAAATTTTTTTTTAAAGTTCAAATAGCAAGAGAAGCTATCTGTTATGATAATACCATGCGACAGAAATGAGATTTAGACAATGAGTTTAAGTACAAATTTATGATAAACTGTATTTCGACACAAATTGATGACACGTGACACACCTAATACAGACAGACCTGCACACTATGCACCTGCACGGACACACCTTCGTCCACACCAGTGAGAAACACCGAGATGACGTCATCCAGATTTTCCCCGGCATGGCCGAGTCGGTAGAGCTGATCGCAGATAATCCGGGCACCTGGCTCATCCACTGTCACGTGATGGACCACATCTTCGCCGGCATGGAGACGACCTACACCGTCCTTAAACCTGGTAGGTTTGGTGCTATTTATAAAGCAAGGCATGGAGACAACCTACACCGTCCTTAAACCTGGTGAGTTTGGTGCTATTTATAAAGCAAGGCATGGAGACAACCTACACCGTCCTTAAACCTGGTAGGTTTGGTGCTATTTATAGAGCAAGGCACGGAGACAACCTACACCGTCCTTAAACCTGGTGAGTTTGGTGCTATTTATAAAGCAAGGCACGGAGACGACCTACACCGTCCTTGAACCTAGTAGGTTTGGTGCTATTTATAAAGCAAGGCATGGAGTCGACCTACACCGTCCTTGAACCTAGTAGGTTTGGTGCTATTTATAAAGCAAGGCATAAAGACGACCTACACCGTCCTTAAACCTGGTAGGTTTGGTGCTATTTATAAAGCAAGACATGGGGACGACCTACACCGTCCTTAAACCTGGTGAGTTTGGTTCTATTTATAAAGCAAGGCATGGAGACGACCTACACCGTCCTTAAACCAGGTGAGTTTGGTGCTATTTATAAAGCAAGGCACGGAGACGACCTACACCGTCCTTAAACCTGGTAGGTTTGGTGCTATTTATAGAGCAAGGCACGGAGACAACCTACACCGTCCTTGAACCTAGTAGGTTTGGTGCTATTTATAAAGCAAGGCATGGAGTCGACCTACACCGTCCTTAAACCTGGTAGGTTTGGTGCTATTTATAAAGCAAGGCATGGAGTCGACCTACACCGTCCTTAAACCTGGTAGGTTTGGTGCTATTTATAAAGCAAGGCATGGAGACCCCGTACACCGTCCTTAAACCTGGTAGGTTTGGTGCTATTTATAAAGCAAGGCACTACTAAAACAGACGGGTTTTATAACTAGTTCAATCATACGAATTCTAATATTTGCAAGAGTGAGTGATTTTGTGTGTGTGGGGGGGGGGGGGGGGGGAGTCTCAAATCATACCTCCGTTAATACTTTTTGGGGGAAAATGTTCAATAAAAATGTATAAATATATGACTACCATTAAGCATTGACACAACTTGCATTTATTTGTATTTTATATAAGTTGTTCTGTTCTATGTTCAATGTATATTCGTAAAGCCATACAGCAGATCGGAAGGCACGGAGCTCCCCCCACCCCACGTCCCGAAAAAAGTAGAAACCCCCCCCCCCCCCCGATAAAAAAAAAGTCAGGAAGAAAAACTAGTATCAGCTTAGATGGGTAAGATAGTAAGTTAGTTAAGATCCCTTTTCAAACCTGACGGTCTATGGTCTACTGACTTGAACCGGGATTCGAACTCGAAGACTTACGGGTTAGCAGTCCAGCTCTCTACCGCTAGACCACTCCGTCCCATAGATACCTGGGCTTGAATTGGGGAAAGTAAATGGTCCACAATGTACTGGGCTGACCATGCAATCTATTCACTCTACTAAATTTTGCAAATATGCTTTTCTTTAAATCGCACATTTTTTTAGAATTGATGGCAGGTCAATATAATTTTTTCTTTTACATTTTTTTTCAGGAGAAAAACTGTCTTCATCTATCAAGAAATGATAAGTTTGATTATCAATATTGTCCAGTGTATATAAAATACATTACTATAATGACCAACTCTACAGAGAAATGACCTCAGTATTGAAGTAGTGAAAATAAAAGAATAACTTTGAGCTATGTGATGAACAAGTAACTAATAACAAAACTTCCAAATAACAGATTGTAATATAAAACATGACTGTACAGAAAACAGATATTGACAGATAATAGAACTTTAAAGATAACAGTTACAAATAATAGAACTTTCGAAATAACAGTGACAAATAGCATGGTACTGATAAATAATTTTATTACATAATTTTACATGAGATTTTTTGTCAAATAAAACATTGAGTTGTTTGAATCATTATGGTCAGCAAATCCTGGGACATTTTTTTTTGTCAAATAAAAGTTTGAGTTGTTTGAATCATTATGGTCAGCAAATCCTTGGACGTTGAAATTTCACTTTTGAAATATTTCTCTTGAATTATATCATTTGTATTTTTTTAAATTGTGAGCTTAAAATAAGTTTAATTCTACAGTTGATTAGGATAGGTGTAATTTAAAAAAAAAAAAACGATAGCCGGTTTAGCAAGTTAAACCATCAAATATTCACATAGAACTGAAAGTGTATGTAAATAAATATTACTGTCTAAAGTAAATAAAACATATAATAATAACATACAATGTGTGCAGTATTTTTTTCAAACTGATCATTTATAAAAATATACCCTAGGTCATTCATTTGGTAACGAGTCAGTAACGACCCAGATGGGTATTCAACAAACTGACCATAAAAAAAAAAGAAAGAGGTCATTTCTGACTTTAATTACCTAATATTTCCTCACCATCCGAAGCCATGTCTTGCTTATATATTTGCCAGATCTCTAAACCATCACACCTGTAATTTTGTAATTCACTACAAAAAAAAAAAAAAAAAAAAAAAAAAAAAAAAAAAAAACATTCTTTCCAATCGATCCAGACATTGAGTCATTGGTATTCCTGCTAGGGGTCATCCATTTATGACGTCCACACGCGGAGGGGGGGGGGGGGGGGTCCGAAAAAAACTGACTTTTGTGGACGCATATGTACTTGTATAAGGAATAAAAGTGAATTTTTTGTGGACGGGGGGGGGGGGGGGGGGGGGGCAAATCCAAAAAAATTGTGGACGTCATAAATGGATGACCCTGTATTCAATTTTTCGTCACGGATTTGAAGGAGCGTTTTGATACAAAATGTATTTGATTCTTTAGCATGGAACTGCTGGTCTTATGTGTCTAATCTCTATAGGGCATAGGGTGAATTGTTGTTTTTAAAAGAATTCTTATTTTAAATACTACGCAGGAGACTATTTTTTTAAAAATTAAATGTGTGCACTATTTCTAAACATAAAATATCGGTAGAGTTACGACCTATAGTTTGTTCCTACAGTGTTCAGGTTTTGCATTATTTTTCTTCACAAAGTTAGATACGTATCTATTCTCTGAGTAGGCTGTTGTTATGAGCAATTAATTAGACTTTTTTTTTCACCGCGTGTCACAATTTGAGATTCACTGCGCGTCCGCTGCTGCCTTGAATGAAAGCAACATGTAGCAGACGTCTTGCTGGTCGCCCGTCCAGTATTAAATTACGGCCCTTTGAAATCTCGTCTGCCGGCGGCGGGCGCTGAATTGACTTGGCCCCGCCCTTCCGTCTCAATGTTGACAGTCTGGCTACTCCTAGAGTCGCCTCCCCGCGGGCCGCAGACGAGGCTTTACAGCCGGAAGTAACGCCTGTAGAGACAGCCTTTTGTGCGCATGTCTGACTTTCGGCGCTCACAAGATGGCCCGGGTAATCCGCGGCGTTGTAACTGGAATTGGCGATGAGATTTGGCGACAAGAATCATTACATTGAGCGGTGGAGGGGAGCCGAAAACTCATCTTCTCTCCAGGGGCGTGGGAAGAGAGGGGGGGCGCGCTGGAACAATGGTGCTCTCATATTCTCATCGTGTTTAGAGCTGCACGGTTGAGTGAATCGTCTGTAAAGTAATTAGCAGAATCGGTGCTGAAATTATTTCTTTTCTTTAAAATCACTAAAACGTCGACGTTTTTTTTTTTCTATTAGTCGTATAAGTAATAGCGCTATTTAAACCTAGAGAGGTAGGTTTATTATTGTTAGTAGGGGTTTTGTGTTGGGGGGAGGGGGGGGGCTGTTAAGACCTATTCACGTAAACAATTGTAAATATCAGGTTTCCCAAATTCATCCCAATGGTGGTGAGATGAGGTCTAGGTTTGATATTACTTTCATAGGCTTCCCTCGACACTAAAACCGTTTTTTTTTTTCAATCTCATGTGATACTAGTCAACTATGTTTATTTTTTTGGAGAAATGGACAGAGTACACATTTTTCGCAGCTTACTATACAGATATGGTTAGGGGGAAAACTCGAATAGGCCAGTGTTTTAGTAATGGACTTTATATTCATGATACATACGCTATATGACCAGTGTTTCTTTCAGATTTTTTTCTCCGATGAGGGGGTGGGGGGGCACTTGATATTTTCAGGGGGGGTCAATTTTCCGGAAGGGGGGGGGGGGGGGGGGGCGGACGCTGATAAAATTTTCTATACAAATTCCATTTTGTTAAGGGGGGGGGGGGGCATGGTTTAGTTTTACGTTTGAGTTATACTGTAGTTATCATTTTATAGTTTCATATTCCAATTCTTTAAATATGGCTAGACAATTGATATCAAAAGTGATCTAAAAAAAAATTTAATGAGATTTTACAACCTTTTTTTTTTCATTCGTAATTTTTTGTAAAATTATTTTTAGTGGGACTCTAGGTCACAGGGATAATTGCGCTACGGTAGTATTGTGGCGAACAAGAATTTATAAAAACCCTACGGGATCCGTTCTGGCGAACAATGTGTTCGCCTCAGCGCAGCTAGGGAAATCAACATTTCATTGCAAATTTTACGAGGGTTTAATATTTTAATTGGACGACCTCAAAAGCCTGGATCGAGAACCGGCTCCAGAACGGGTGGCTGTGGGGGGACTCGTATCACGGTCTATTGAACATATAGGCATAGGGGGAGGGGGGGGTGAGGTCACATGGTCACCGTTTGATATATTGAGGTAAAGAGAAACGTGGTTTGGAGAGATGGGAGGGAGGGGGGGAGTATTTTTCAGCAGTACACCTCAAGTGGATAAAGTTATATCTGGGACAATCAAAATGTCTACCAACCACACCCCCCCCCCCCCTCTTTTCCCCTTCTTAACATCGTTCATCTTCTCGCCCACCCCTCCACACCCCCACAACCCCCCCGTCCCCACAATCCCCCCCCATCCCCTAGCAGGCAAGCTTTTACGTACTAAAACGTCTGTTGTCTGTCTGTACCATCTACAACAGCGGAGAAAAGAAAAAAAAACTAGCCATAAAACAAAGCCTCTAGAATTACCGCCCCTTTTCTACTTGCCTTATTAACCGTGAGTTATTTCCCTTATTTATTTAAGCGCCCCCCCCCCCCCCCCCCCCCTTCCCCAACCCGCGCCAAACAGTATACACGGAGTTCTTGATTTAATCATCAGACGTTCAGCAGACGCCAGTTAAGGGTGTATCCATTCTTGACGGCGCGAATACCGATCTAATGTGAAAATATTAGGGACTGATCTAGACACGGCGCAAATATC
>NW_026733227.1:0-17500 GCF_028476545.2 Physella acuta
ATATATATATATCAAGATTATTGCAATTATTGGCATTTGCAGATAATATGATGGATGGAAGTATTAGTTTGCTTTTCAGATCACATTTTATTTCCTGAAAGAAAACAAAATGAATTTCTTAAAAATATATTTGAAATAATAACATTAGCCAAAAAATACATCTCAAAACAAAACAAAAACAAAAGATTGCTTTAGTGATGAAGTTGAAAAATTTATGTTCTTTAAGAGAAACAAATGCTAGAGAAACAAACTATTAATTTAAATAATTTAATTCCCTTCTCCCAAAAGCGCTATAGGTATCCTTTAAAAAAAAAAACCACTTCAAATTTATTAAGTTTTACCTTGTGTATAAATTCTTCCTAGTTCTTCTTGCCTAGTTCCAACTTACAAACAAAACATACTTCCTGCAAATTATCATATTATCAAATTATCATATTTTGGTAAATCAAACATTTTAAAAGATGGTTTATAAAAATACATATTGTAGCTATCATCACTTCGTCTGATTAAGTACATATTATATTTTTTAATACAATATTTATACAAATTAAAATCCATTTCATCAACATGTTCAAATATAAACCAAAGTATACAGATAACTTGTGATAATAGTTCTGGCCGTAAGTGGAAAATGTGGCACACTTTTTTTAAAAAAAAATCATAAAATTTAAAGCAGCTTTTTAAGAATTTTCAACCTTTTCATGCTTTTATATTAAATATGTAAAAGGTAACAGAGAAAGAACCGTTATCAAAACTACCTCCAGTTAAAATTCAAGATACCTTTTAAAAAAGTTATTTTAACTAACTTTGTGAAGTTGTTATTTAAGTTATTTGTTTATATTATTTAAATTATTTCAGTGGTTCCCAAGCTTTTTGGAGTGGCGACCCCCTTTTATAAAAAGTAAGAATTAAAAAGTTGAAATTAGTAAGGAAATTAATAAGCACTAAAAATTGTTCTAGCACAATTTCATCATGAATTATTCTTTAAAACTGTTTGGTTATGAGTTTTGCATACTACACCTAATGTGAGGTTTTTCATAATCATATTAGCTTTTTCATATATAGTGTAACTCGTATACAATCCGTAACATACATAATGTAATAATAATGAATGGGAAGAGATTCAGGCAGAGAGCTGCACATGCACTACATCCTAAAATCCTAATATATAAAAGCCCATGTGCGCACTTCTCTCTCTCTCTCTCCTCTCTCTCTCTCTCTCTCTCTCTCTCTCTCTGTTCGCAAAATATTTTCGCCGGACATCACATCAGAATCTGCAGCGATATATGAAGAACTTTATACGGACTTTTGTTGAAAATAATATGTTAGATGTTTTAAATGTATAACCACAATTTTATTTAAAGAAGAAAAAAAATAAAAATAAAGGCGTATTCAACTGTAGAAAAACAATTTTAATTTTGCAAACGGAAAAGTGTTTATACTTTGGACAAGAACGCATTAAACAATGACGTCGCTTATTGTTTACACTTTAAAAAAAAGAGCACGAAACTAATGACGTCATCTTCCGAGTTTAGAATAAAATAAAGAAATGAACTATTTCATTTAAATATGAGCTAGATTCTAGGTACGCTATGAAATGGATACAATACGATTTTCTCGGCCTAAACTTTTATGTTTTTACTTTATCTATTTGGATTCTAGATATAGATCTAGAGCTCGATTCTAGATCTAGACTAGATCTACGGAAAAACTAGACGTAGACGCTAAGATCTGGATTTAGACTATCTACTAAAAACAACATAACTACCATTGAACAGCCGGGTTTTTAAAGAAATCTTTTAAGTCTCTAAATTTTAAGTGCATTTAATATGGTATGGTTACCGATGAAGAAATAACTATTTTATTTAAATCTAAAGATCTTTTAATAAAAAACTAATAAAAATAAATCACTTTAAAAACAAGTAGGCCTATACCGTGGAGTTTTTAACGGAATCTTTTAAGTCACTTAATCAGTGTGTGCCTGTGTTATGTTAAATGTCGGATTTTAGCTAATTAGTTATTTCTTTGTTTTGTCAGTAATATCGTTCAACCTGTAGTAATACACATTGCGTTTTTACCAATAACTATTTTATAAATTATTTTTCTTAAACAAGTTCAACATTTTAAAATATATAGGCCTATAATTCACGTGAAACGGGTACCGATGGCTAGTGTGATAAGAAACGCACATGTCTTTTCTTTATTTGTATGTAAGCTACTTTCGATGTGTATGAATTTTTAATAGATAAATTATGTTTGGATTGTTATTGTGTGTATAACACGGACATATAACCAGCATATCGAAATTTGGTGAGGAAGGTTATTCGTCTGACAGGCAGAAAACGTTAATTTTTCTAATATTGTCATGACATTTTAGCTTGGCTTATGTGGGTAAATTACCTATTTTTATATCTTCCCATGACTAATGTCAAAGTGAACATTGGGTGTGGCATTCTGAATTGTTTTCCTGACCTGAAATGATAGCTCAGTTCATTATGGTCGGTTCTGATTTGATAAATGAATGGAAGGGTTTGCTCCAAATAACAATTTAAATGGTGAGACCCCTGTGGTTGATTTAGAGATCTCTGTATGCAAAAACTACACATGGTAGCATCATATCCCAGTGGTCAGTGTTGTCTTTTGTAATTTTAGCAAGTAGAGCTTTAATTGTATCGTTGTCTTTCACAAGGTGCACAGTCAAAACGATAAAACGACCCAGTCAAAATAGCGCCGTCAAATGGGTAAGTAGTTATTAATTAAACCCCTTTACGACGACAGCGTTTTCGCGACATACCGATTTAGCTGCCGGTCGTTGTGTATTGGGTACATCCAGACGGTCGTATCGGTACCAATGGTCACGTTGTCAAGTCTAAATTTATGACACACTCTCTTGACTCACGCGCATCGTAATTTTTTTTTAACTTCGTGAAATCAGCCTACTTACATTGATTATAATTACTAAATAATAATTTATCCGTTTTTGCTTTATTCTTCACTTTTATGTATATAAACAGTATAAATCACTTATGAGAATAATTTTGGAAGTTATCTACTAATTACGGTTTGTCGCGTTCTCGCGGCATCCGGCAATAAGACATAAAATAAAATAGAACTTGGGTGCCAAGCTTGTATAACGAAATACGATGCATCACCAAGCTGTCATTCATTCAAATAAGTAACGGATTTACAATATAGTCTTCGCCTATATATAAAAGCACTTAAAAACGTTACGGTCCATGTGGTATGTGAAGTAGAGTTCACCTATTTCATTGACATTGGCATGGAGAGAGAGCTATGCTCTATACCAACAGCTCCAGTCTTCGTTCTTAATTATTAGTGTTGAAGGGGATCGAGATTTATCTGCCAGTGCGTTTGAACTCGAGACTTTGTTCGAATTTATCAACCATGAGCTTTTTGCCGACTCGACCACGCCTCCAACACAATTAAGGATACGTGTCAACTGGTTATGCGCCATTGAGGCCATTGACTCCGATTTCAGCCTGCTTTTCTTTTTGGATTTGCTTCCATAGCCTTTGTCCAACCAAGAACAAACAACAAGGCAGCAGTTGTTTAATTGTGGAGTTGTCTCTACTAGAAGAGTGGCTGTCCCCAGCTAACGAGCCTCATCTGCCTGAGGGTTTGAACTCGAGACTTTTCGGTTTAGCAACCATGAGCTTTACCAACTCGACCACGCCGACCCCAACAGCTCCAGTAACACCACAGCTTCAACAGTGAGTACCCACAGCTTCAGCACTCAGTACACATGGCTTCCACTCAGTACCCACTGTGGCAATATGTAGCTACAGCACTGTCATTGTTAATCAATAGCAGAATCAGTCGAGCACAATAGCCGTAGCACGAATCGGAAACATAGGGTACTATCAACAATAGCAGTGAGTACCCACACCGATGGCGCTGAGTACCCACAATAGTGACACTAAGTACCCACAGCAGCTACAATGAGCATGGACGAATATACAATGGCTGAACACTGTCATTAATGACAGTATTTGTTCATGTGCTTTGTGTGTATAGCAAATATAGGTCAAATGAAAAATATGCGTCTTTATTAGTTGACCTTGAATAAGAGTTCACGAAAATGACATAAGCGGGGACAACTAAGGCTCTACACATTGAAGGAAGTCCTTTCGTATGTAGTGTTTTACTGTAGTGTAGTAGAACCACGACAGCAAGGCTTCAAAATACCTATTCATAAGTCAGTGAGCAGGTGCAGCAGAGTTATGTAACTATGCCTGAGCTAATAAAGTTTAGTTTTCATGAATTCTGCAAGTGATTCTACATCTCCTTGCATGTCTGTAAGTTCAGTTTCTGATATTCTAATGTTTGTGCGTGGATATTTTGAGAAAAACGTGACATTAAAAATAGTAAAATGACCCGGACTAAAAAATAATTATATTACTGTTTGGTCCATAAGTGCATGATGTAGCGTTTTTGCAACATACCGTAATTAGCATCCAAATTTAAAAACAACCAAATACCTCAAATTAAGGGATTAAAACCATACCTAATCAATGTCACGATTGGGTATGAATGATGCATAATACACCAAAATGGTGTCAGTAGTTTTTCATTTAACATGTTAAGTGACGCTAAATCATTCCGCAAATTTAAGAATTAATTTTATTAGCAATAGAGTGGGAAGAGTCTAGCTGGCGAGGGCATACCGGTGAATCATGCAGTGGCGCACTATTCCTACAAAACCCACAGCTGTTTTCTCATTTTAATCATTCAGTTTCAAAAAACGTATTTTCTCCATGATAGCTTCATAAAATAGCCTCTTCTTTGCTATCATCTGAATGAATATATTTCACAACAGCCGATCCTACACTATTCTCAACGACACTGTCGTTAAGTTGCGCAACGACAGTGTCGTATAGAATAGCTATAAATTTTTTCTCATTTGATTCTGTCGGTGAGACTCTAATTATAGTTATAAACTGTACAAACTAGCTTACGGAATAAAACTATTTCGATTAATTAATCGCTTAAAAATTATATATATATATATATATATATATATATATATATATATATATATATATATATATATATATATATATATATATATATATATATATATATATATATATATATATATATATATATATATATATATATATATATATATATATATATATATATATATATATATATATATATATATATATATATATATATATATATATATATATATATATATATATATATATATATATATATATATATATATATATATATATATATATATATATATATATATATATATATATATATATATATATATATATATATATATATATATATATTGTAACGGACACCTATCTACCAGCCAGATAGATGGTGAACGCCCCAGGATTCTTTTTTGGGGTTATATGCAAATGACCTAAAGCCTAAATGAATGACTACTAACTCAACAACACACTAGGGCTCGATTTCGATGTCTAGGGAAAACTAGTGATACTATTGAAGTTAACAACTCATTCAATCTGCATACAACCTTTAATAAGCGAACACAGTTGTGGCAGAACACTAGGTTAAATGAGATAAAATATTTAATTTAGAAAATACCAAAACCCAACTTACAAAGCGTAAGAAAAAAATACTATCACAGATTCTAACATTGTATAAAAATAGCCACAGGTCACACAACACTGCTATAGCATCAAGAATCACTTGGCGACAAGTAATATAATACTAGAATACTAAAACAACTTAAGAATGCATAGCACACTCAGGACTTAAGTTCTCTCACGTTCAAATGGTCAGAATGAATTGCCGGAAAAAATGGACGGCCTGGTCAAGATGGACTGCCTCGTGCTGCCTGTGTGCGATCTAGTTGAAGACTTAGGCAACAGGGGAGATTATCCTCAACTCATGTAGCCATTGGTTGGGGTGGTCATCTGATCTGAATCAATCAATCAGATCTTGATGGAAAATTTCTGAGTCTTAGACACTCTTAATAAGACAGTGGAAAAAACCCGGTTGTTGCACCATCAATCCATATATGGTATTATAACACTGTCAAACCAAAAATAAAACATGACTAGACCTAAGTAGGTCACATCCCCTCCCTTTTTGGAAGTGACAGATAGGTTCCACAAAAACATACATAAGGAACCAATCTGGCAATGAAATAAAAAAAATGTTTTACAAATGTAGCCAATCAAAATCTTAATACCAGATGAAAATATCCCTGAACATAAAAGGGAAGTAACTCAAACTTTTACAATTGGTGAAAGGGGAGTAACCCTTCAAAAAATAATTATACATCAAAATCCCTCAGAAAGGGGTATTACAATATTTCCATGTGGATATTAAAAGTGGTAAACCCGACAGGGTAAGACCTTTATTTCAATGACTAGCTACAATATTAACTGAGTCATATGAGACATTATTATAAAAGATTACATATAATCAAAAACCACCTTTAATTAAGGTTCACCTACAAATAAACAAAATATTCAACATGATTGTCATTTTGAAAAAATTCAAAACTCAAACCACCCACATTCATGTGAGTGTCACTTAAACAAAACTTGTGTATGGTCCTAATGAACCACAAAACATGTCACATGATCAATGTGTGTAATAAGATTCTACATCCTTGACAAACAATCAGCCACAACATTATCACTACCCTTAATGTGGGAAATTTCCAGATTAAAATTTTGGAAATATAAACACCATCTCAATATTCTTTGATTCTTCTGTCCTAACTTAGAGGTAAATTTCAGGGGATCATGGTCAGAAAACACTCTGACTGGATTGGTTGAAGAAGAGACAGACTTCAAAATGTTGTAAGGACAAAACCAAAGCTAAAGCTTCTTTTTCAATAGTAGAGTAATTCTTTTGGTTCTCATTTAACTTCCTGGAAAAAAAAGCAATTGGATGGTCGATCCCCATGTTGTCTTCTTGAAATAAGACTGAGCCTGGTTAAGTTGCTAGCATCAATGGCAAGTTTAAAGGGCTTGCTGAAATCTGGTGCAGCCATAACAGGAGCATTAGATAAAAATGACTTAATGGTTAAAAAAGCTTCATGACATTTATTTGACCATTCAAACTCAACACCCTTTTTCAATAATGCAGTAAGAGGTTCAGCAACAGCTGAAAAGTTTTGACAGAACCGCCTATAGTAACCAGCCATCCCAAGGAACTTTTTGATTTCTTTACAATTTTTGGGAGGAGGCAACCTTACAATAGCATCTACTTTAGCTTCAATGGGCCGAACTTGGTTCGTTCCCACTTGATAACCCAAATAGGTAATTGAACCTTTACAGAAATCACTTTTACGCAGGTTTACAGTAAAATTAACTTCAGACAATTTTCTAAAAAGGTTAGTCAACTGAACAATATGTTCTTCAAAAGAATTAGAAAATACAACTATATCATCTATGTAGGCATCACATTGGTCTATGTCAGCAATGACAGAGTTAATGACCCGCTGGAAAGTTTGACCAGCATTTCGCATACCAAAGGGCATACGTTTGTATCTATAAAAACCATTAGGGGTTACAAAAGCAGATATTTCTTTTGCACGGTCAGATAAGGGGATTTGCCAGTATCCTGAAAGTAAACCAATTTTGCAAATTATCTTAGCTTGACCAACTTTATCAATAACGTCTTCTATTCGAGGTAATGGATAGGAATCAGCTTTGGTGAGCGCATTTACCTTCCTAAAGTCGGTCACAAACCTGAAAGATCCACCGTCTTTTGGGACTAGAAGACATGGGGAACTCCAGTTGCTGAGACTGGGTTCAATGATATCATTCCTGAGCATATAATCAATTTCATCTTTTATCAAAGCAGCTTTTTCTGGGTTAACTCTATAGGGGTGTTGTTTGATGGGTTTTGCGTCACCTACGTCTACATCATGAGGTGGTACCTTCGCTTCTTTGGGGACATCCCCAAAAATAGAGGGAAATGTCTCAAATAACTGAGACAATTTATGGCTTTCCTCTGTGGACAAATGCATAAGGTGGTCATTTAGATGATCTAAAAAGGAAGAATTTACCAATTTTGGGGGTTTCAATTTATCATGTATCACATCATCAGAAACATTTGAACATACAGGTAAAGTAATTTTAGCTGTGGAATGAAAATTGTAACAATTATCATAATACTTTTTCAGTGAGTTAACATGATACACTGTCTGTTTCTTTCTTCTGTCGGGCGTATTGACAACATAGTTCAAATCACTTAATTTGGAATGCACAGTAAAGGGTCCACAATATCTTAAGGATAACGCATTGTTCAGATTAGGCACTAGCACAAGAACTTTCTCGCCTGGATTGAATGTTCGTTTACGAGAACTTATCATACAGTCCTTTCATTCTCACTTGGGCCTTTCTTAAGTTCTTGTGAGCCATTTCGCACACGGCTTTCAGTCGAACGTGAAAATCGTCAAAGTTTTCCACTGGATGATCACTGGTACCTGTCCAACGTTCGTGGATCAGCTTCAGGGGACCACGGACAGAATGTCCAAACACAAGTTGAAAAGGAGAGTAACCTAAAGCTTCCTGGACACAGTCCCTCGCGGCGAAAATAATCCATGGAACAGTCTCATCCCATTGGGTGTTACTTTTGGCGAATGTTCTTAGCATGGTTTTTAGGGTCTGGTGGAACCTCTCAAGTACGCCTTGAGACTGAGGGTGGTAGGCTGAGCTGGTGATGTGGGTAACGCCTAGCTTGGCTAGCGCTTCCTGAAAATGGTTACTGGTGAAGTTGCTGCCTTGATCTGTTTGAACGATTCTAGGTAATCCAAAGGTAGTGAAGAACCGGGTCATGGCTCTGACTACAGTCTTTGCCTTAATGTTCCGTAAGGGGAACGCCTCGGGAAAACGGGTACTTGAACACATAAAGGTAAGTAGGTACTCGTTGCCCGCCTTGGTTTTAGGCAAGGGACCTACACAGTCCATGATGATTTTAGAAAAGGGTTCTTCTAATACAGGAATCGGACTCAAAGGGGCCTTAGGAATTTTCTGGTTTGGCTTTCCGGCCAACTGACAGTTCGTGCAACTTTTGCAGTAACGCGACACATCATTTCTCATTTTGGGCCAAAAGAACAGTTCTTTGATCTTCGCCATTGTTTTAGTGACTCCTGGGTGCGCTGACATTGGATGGTCATGTGCCAGTTTCAGTATTTCATGCCGATAAGGTGGAGGGACCCACAGCTGGTTTTTACCCAACCATGGTTCGGCAGGTGAGGCATCCACTGGTACAGAGCGACGAAAGAAGATGCCGTTCTCGGAGAAATACTCTCCATCGTCAGATGAGAGTGACTTTTCGACCATTGCCTTGAGTTCCGCGTCGTCTTGTTGAGCTTTAATGATGTCTTCCTGAGATATCCTCAGGGGTAAACCCAGGCTTGTGTTCTCTGAAAGCATAGACCAGTTTGGGAGTCGAATTTCTTGACGATGATGGTAGGTGTGGTTCAGACGTTGTGTCAGCCAATTGTTTGGTCTGGCTTCTTGTCACCACACATGCAGGATACAGTTCATTATCATTATCTGGAACTGTTGACAAAGGGTTTTGAACCGTACAGGGGTATACTTTGCTTCCAGCAAGGTCATTCCCTAGAAGTAGGTGTACTCCTGGGACAGGAATACTATCTATCACACCTAAAATGACCTCACCTTCGACGAGATGATGTTTCAGGGAAAACTTGTGTAGAGGGACTACAGTAGATTTTGTCCCCACTCCCTGGATAATGGAAACGTTTCCGGTGTTCGTCTCTGGTGTAATGTCCATTGAACTTTTCAAAAGAAGTGACTGTGACGCTCCTGTGTCTCTTAGGACGGTGATATTCCGCTGAGACAACGGATCACCTGGTTTGCTAATGATGGCTTCGGTAATGAAAGATGAAAAGTCAACCTTTCTCGATCCCTCGAGATCGGTAGACTCGGAAGAAATTGGATGGTGGCGTGAACAATCAAAATGTGACTGCACATAATGTGTGGAGATTTGACTGCCTTCTTGCGGACACTTAGGGTTAGCGTCCCTTAGAATTCTAGAGTTCATATTTGAACCGGCTGCTTGAGGGGATAGATCATAGTGCGCAGAAGTACGCACCACCTCTCTGTTAAATTGAAGACGTTTGTAACAGTCCTTGACATGGTGACCAGGTCTTTTGCAGAACTGGCATACTGCTCGACGATTGAGAGTTGATCTTGGTTTCTCTCTGGACTGTAATGCCTTCACGTGTTGGCCAACAGGAGGATTGCTGCCAAAAAGGGGAAGCACGGGGTTGAGGCGGTTTCCTGACACTGGTGGTTTCTTATGCACCAACATATATGTGTCAGCCGACTCAGCAGCCTTCTGGATGTCAATTATCTTGTTATCCAGTATGTGCAGTCGTATGTCTTCAGGCAGGGACTTTAGGAATTCTTCCCTTAGGATAAGTGACCTGAGCTTCTCAAACTCAGAAACTTCCTCAGAGTGTAGCCACCTTGAGAAAATTTTCTCTTTTTCAAAGAGAAATTCCACATATGATTGAGTGGGTAATTTGCGGAGTGCTCGGAATTTCATCCGATAGGCCTCGGGCGTCAGTTCGTAGGCCTTCAAAATGGCAGTCTTGACCAAACTATAGTTATTTTGAACGTCGTGAGAGAGTGCCTGGTATGTTTTTGCAGCTTTCCCTGTAAGGACCGTGCTCAATAAAGCAGTAATGGAAGTTTCGGGCCATTCACATGTCTTCGCTAAACTCTCAAATGAGTTAAAGAAAACGACCAGATCTGTTTCATCAAATTTAGGAACTAATTTCCCAAATTTGGCAATCACTTGCCCCACCGACAACTTTTTTGGATCTACCAGAGAAGTGACATCACTAACTTGACCAAACTCTAATTCCAACCTCCTCTTATCTAAAGCAATTTTAGCCTCTAACTCCTGTTTCTCTAAAGCACTTTTAGTTTCTAACTCCTTTTCTTTTAATAAAAGCTCCCTCTCTTCTAGAGGTTTCTCCTCACGGAGTATCACACCAGCCAACAAACTTTCATCAAATACCCCTTCATTAATAAAATGAACAACAATTTTATCTCTCAACACCTCTGATTTCTGCGTAACAGAATAATCCAATTTCAATTCCTTAACAACACTAATCAAAACTTTCCTACTCAACTTCTCTACCTCCTCAACAGTGGGATTAGCCAAAAAAGATTCCATAACACTAACTTCACAATCACAACAAGCCTAGATTCTCTAAATTAACACGGAGCGTTGGGCCGTGTACTTGACCTCTTCAATCTAGGACGTGGCACGTCTGACTTTTGACCTAGATAATTCTAGCCTTGCGCGCGTTTCAATAACACGGCTTCACTGGATAGAAAAACAACTAAATCAAACTAAACTTAGTGTTTAACTGATATAACCAACAACTGGAACGACAGATTAAATCCCGGACGAGCCCCCACTTTGTAACGGACACCTATCTACCAGCCAGATAGATGGTGAACGCCCCCGGATTCTTTTTTGGGGTTATATGCAAATGACCTAAAGCCTAAATGAATGAACACTAACTCAACAACACACTAGGGCTCGATTTCGATGTCTAGGGAAAACTAGTGATACTATTGAAGTTAACAACTCATTCAATCTGCATACAACCTTTAATAAGCGAACACAGTTGTGGCAGAACACTAGGTTAAATGAGATAAAATATTTAATTTAGAAAATACCAAAACCCAACTTACAAAGCGTAAGAAAAAAATACTATCACAGATTCTAACACTGTATAAAAATAGCCACAGGTCACACAACACTGCTATAGCATCAAGAATCACTTGGCGACAAGTAATATAATACTAGAATACTAAAACAACTTAAGAATGCATAGCACACTCAGGACTTAAGTTCTCTCACGTTCAAATGGTCAGAATGAATTGCCGGAAAAAATGGACGGCCTGGTCAAGATGGACTGCCTCGTGCTGCCTGTGTACGATCTAGTTGAAGACTTAGGCAACAGGGGAGATTATCCTCAACTCATGTAGCCATTGGTTGGGGTGGTCATCTGATCTGAATCAATCAATCAGATCTTGATGGAAAATTTCTGAGTCTTAGACACTCTTAATAAGACAGTGGAAAAAACCCGGTTGTTGCACCATCAATCCATATATGGTATTATAACACTGTCAAACCAAAAATAAAACATGACTAGACCTAAGTAGGTCACAATATATATATATATATATATATATATATATATATATATATATATATATATATATATATATATATATACATACTACACCTTTCATCCTATCGCCATGCAACTTAGGATAAGAATACCACTGGAGATATTTCACAAGGACGGTGTACCAGCAGGATTTGATTCAATTCTTCTCTATATAAGGTATATATAAGTAAAAGTAGATTGCGGTTTGACACCGTTCATCAGCTCGCCATAAAACTTTAGGGGAGGTTTCAGCAAAAAAAAATCTTTTTTTGAAAAATTATTTTTCAAGGGCGGCGCTCCTGGAGGGTGCATTTTTTCTCAACACGGTTTGTAAAAAACAAAACAATACACGGCTTGGCGCCAATAATTCCAGCGCGTAGATATTAGAACTTTAGCATGCTGCATGACGGGTAAGGTGTCTTACTATACTCAGCTTTAAAAAAAAGCAACAGTCGCAGCCGCCGGCGCCCCGGATATTGCGTAACCCGAAGCGCCCCGAGCTACCCTGTGAGTGCAATGGCACCTACGTTCGTTTTTTTTTTTAAAAAAAGCTATAAAGACACGATGGGCAACAATAATTTGGCGCCCTGGGATATCCCATGAGCACTAAGGCTATGGCACACCACATTCGATGACAAAACCGAGCCAGGGGCCGTCCGCGATGTCCCTGCGGTGGTGTAACCTGGGCTCCCGAGAGCTCCCCAATACGTCCCTGACATCCGGGCGGTCGTCGAAGTGTGTTCTACCTCACTATGTGCAGTTTTACTATTTACTTACTATTTTACTATTTATTCATGTTCGCGACTACAATTAGTGGGGCTGTGGGCAGAGGCGTAACGAGGGGGCAGGGGGAGCTGGGGGTACATATGTTCCCTGGCGCCGACCTTAGGGGCACCAAAATGGGTTGGAAAAACAAATCAAAATCTCATTTTAGCTGCATTTTTGCATTTTAAATCGAAAGTTTGAGGGGGATTGAAAATTGAAAGGCTGCTCCCGAGGGGAGCGCCAAATTGAAAGTTTGTCCCCGGGCGCCGGGAAGGGTCGCTACGCCTCTGGTCGTGGGACCCTGATGTTAAGATCACCTCGGGGGTGCAGCCTAACTGTCGAAAATACCCAAGAGGGTATTAAATAATTTCCCAAAATTAATTATCGGATGGTAGCGCCCCGTTTGTGTAGGTTTGAGCCCAGAGATTTTATTTTAGATCCCTTGGGCGATGTGCACAAGGGGTGAGGGAACTACATATTTTCAACAACCTGCACCAGTCCCCTGGGCCCAAGCAGTCGTTTGACCCAATGCGCCCCTACTGTAGGGAAACTTTTGTGTACTGCATTTAATGACAAAATGAAAAAGGTCTACTTTGGGATCTTCCATCAACGTCCCTTCTCTGCTTTAATATTGAAGGGGGTTCAGGTTTTTTTTTTTAATTTATGGGAAGGGGTGATCAGAAGTGTGACGACACATTTTTGCTTTCATCCGTTATTTCAGGCTTTAAAAGATTGCTTTTGGTATTAATTCATGGATTAACTCAATGTTTATCAAGGTCAGTACTAATTATATAAAAGAATCTATAAAACAAAAACTGCAGTCTCTGGGGGAGAGCGGAGGGGGTTATGTGTTGAGATGTGGTGTTTTTAAAAAGTTTTTTTTTTTTATTTTGCATTTTTTAAGGATACAAATAATAAAAAGATTGCTTATTTTCTTTTACATGTGTGACAACATTGTGTTAATCAAATGTATTAAATGGTGGCCGGAAAGAACCGCAACGGAAAAAGCGCAGACGGAAAAAAGCGCACACAGAAAAAAGCACAAAGAGGAAAAAGCGCAAACAGAAAAAAGCGCAAAGAGAAAAAAGCGCACACAGAAAAAAGCGCAAAGAGAAAAAAGCCTAAACAGAAAAAAGCGCAAACAGAAAAAAGCGCACACGAAAAAAAGCGCAAACAGAAAAAAGCGCAAACAGAAAAACCCGCAAACGGAAAAAAGCGCAAACAGAAAAAAGCTGAGACAGAAAAAAGCGCAAACAGAAAAAAGCGCAAATGGAAAAAAGCACAAACAGAAAAAAGCGCACACAGAAAAAATGGCAAACGGAAAAAAAGCGCAAACAAAAAAAAGCGCACACAGAAAAAATGGCAAACGAAAAAAAAAGCGCAAACAGAAAAATGCGCAACCAGAAAAAAACAACGAAAAATGTGCAAAAGAGAAATTTAGCACAAAGACCATATGGACTAGATGACACATTTATACATGACTGTTAGGGCCGCTGTGAGAGTGTCGTGTTTGATCACGTGATCTACTACCATTTAAAGCGTACCACTACCATCTGCATTCCCATCACCACGATAAAGGCGATAATCACTTTACACAATGCCTATTATTTTCTTGGTTAATAATTATTCAACTACTATTCTCGTATAAACATAAAGTTTCCTTGATATCGACATTACACGAAGTATCTCTCACATTCTGCCTAGTCCGAACTACCTAGCTTGCATACCATAACAACCTGTTCCTATGGCAAAACTTCACTCTCTTTCATCCGCGTCATCAAACATGCATTCGTCATATTTCTCGCAACAACATTCATTCGCACCAAAATACCCGATAAAACACACATCATAACAATGATGTATTTACTATTATTTCATAATGACGCACCTACCTACCTACCTCCCTCCCTCCCTCCCAACCTACCTACCTGCCTACCTACCTACCTACCTACCTACCTACCTACCTACCTACCTACCTACCTACCTACCTACCTACCTACCTACCTACCTACCTACCTACCTACCTATCTACCACCTACCTACCTACCTACCTGCCTACCTACCTACCTACCTGTCTACCTACCTGCCTACCTGCCTGTCTGCCTACCTGCCTACCTACCTACCTGCTTATCTGCAAACCTGCAAATATATATATTTTATTATACCTTGAGGATCATGAAATTAAGTCTTTATTGATTATTCATTAAAGTAAATGACAGAATCATTCAAATATTTTATTGTATATTATCAATCAATCAATATTATCACTTGTTACAACAAGTTGAACTTTTATGGCATTTAGAATTACGGTGGCCGGAAAGAACCGCAACGGAAAAAAGCGCAACGGAAAAAAAGCGCAAAACTAAAAGCGCAACGGAAAAAAGCGCACACGGAAAAAAGAGCAAAGAGAAAAAAGCGCACACAGAAAAAAGCGCAAAGAGAAAAAAACGCAAAGAGCAAAAAGCGCACACAGAAAAAAGCGCAAAGCCCAATGAGCTGATTCATCTGTCTGCATCCATGTCATCATCATGTTTGAACATCTTAGTTAGCACGTTCTACAGAACATTGGCTTTGGCTATGCCTGGTTTTCTGTGAACTAGTTTAAGTTCAGGCCACATGTTCTTTAGTTCAGAATTAACGATTCACTAATTCTTTTCCACTAGGATTTGGATTATTTATTTTTTGGATTATTTATTTTGGCAGCCATCAGGTATGTCTGTCTATTGATCTGACGGTCCTTTTGGTCCATGTCGCATTGCATATAGAATGCTATACAAACAAGAGCCAAACAATACGTTACTCACAATGAATCCGCACCCAGAATAATGAAAACGCGATCACAATTTAGTCTAGATAGAACAATGGCCAGGACATCCCGGCCAGTGCGCGCAATGGCCGGCCAATGTACAAAATACATGCCAAGTTTAAGAGCTTCGGACTTCGGCCATTACGTCCCGGCCAGTGCGCACATTGGCCGGCCAATCCGGGCTTTGACCGTAATATATATATATATATATATATATATATATATATTTATTTATTTATTTATTTATTTATTTATTTATTTATTTATTTATTTATTTATTTATTTATTTATTTATTTATTTATTTATTTATTTATTTATTCATTCGTTCGTTCGTTCGTTCATTCATTCATTCATTCATTCATTCATTCATTCATTCATTCATTCATTCATTTCATTCATTCATTCATTCATTCATTCATTCATTCATTCATTCATTCATTCATTCATTCATTCATTCATTCATTCATTCATTCATTCATTCATTCATTCATTCATTCATTCATTCATTCATTCATTCATTCATTCATTCATTCATTCATTCATTCATTCATTCATTCATTCATTCATTCATTCATTCATTCATTCATTCATTCATTCATTCATTCATTCATTCATTCATTCATTCATTCATTCATTCATTCATTCATTCATTCATTCATTCATTCATTCATTCATTCATTCATTCATTCATTCATTCATTCATTCATTCATTCATTTATTCATTCATTCATTCATTATTTGTTTATTTGTTTGTTTGTTTGTTTGTTTGTTTGTTTGTTTGTTTGTTTGTTTGTTTGTTTGTTTCTTTCTTTATTTATTTATTTATTTATTTATTTATATATATATATATATATATATATATATATATATATATATATATATATATATATATATATATATATATATATATATATATATATATATATATATATACATACTACACCTTTCATCCTATCGCCATGCAACTTAGGATAAGAATACCACTGGAGATATTTCACAAGGACGGTGTACCAGCAGGATTTGATTCAATTCTTCTCTATATAAGGTATATATAAGTAAAAGTAGATTGCGGTTTGACACCGTTCATCAGCTCGCCATAAAACTTTAGGGGAGGTTTCAGCAAAAAAAAATCTTTTTTTGAAAAATTATTTTTCAAGGGCGGCGCTCCTGGAGGGTGCATTTTTTCTCAACACGGTTTGTAAAAAACAAAACAATACACGGCTTGGCGCCAATAATTCCAGCGCGTAGATATTAGAACTTTAGCATGCTGCATGACGGGTAAGGTGTCTTACTATACTCAGCTTTAAAAAAAAGCAACAGTCGCAGCCGCCGGCGCCCCGGATATTGCGTAACCCGAAGCGCCCCGAGCTACCCTGTGAGTGCAATGGCACCTACGTTCGTTTTTTTTTTTTAAAAAAAAGCTATAAAGACACGATGGGCAACAATAATTTGGCGCCCTGGGATATCCCATGAGCACTAAGGTTGTGTTAAAGAGCACAATATTGACTATGGCACACCACATTCGATGACAAAACCGAGCCAGGGGCCGTCCGCGATGTCCCTGCGGTGGTGTAACCTGGGCTCCCGAGAGCTCCCCAATACGTCCCTGACATCCGGGCGGTCGTCGAAGTGTGTTCTACCTCACTATGTGCAGTTTTACTATTTACTTACTATTTTACTATTTATTCATGTTCGCGACTACAATTAGTGGGGCTGTGGGCAGAGGCGTAACGAGGGG
>NW_026733227.1:27500-85000 GCF_028476545.2 Physella acuta
TGACTAGGCCGTATGGAAAAACTGTTGGTCAGACTCAAAGCCCTCGAGCAGGGCTAAAAGATGACCGCGAGTGAAATTCTCCTTATATGAGATATATATAAATAAATTGACGAACGATCCCCTTAATATTATTTGAGGTCGTAAACCGACCCTGGAGGGTAACAAAAAAAAAACGTTATTCACGTCGGAAAAATCCATTGTAGTCGGTAAATATGTTCATATATCAATTTTTTAATATAAGCATAGTAACTGTTTTTTAAAAAAGTAAACAAAAAAATACGTCATTCGGTCCATTTTCAAGGGAGGTAACCTTTTTAATAATTATTTTTCAAATAATTGTATACTATTTTAAACAGAAACAGAAAACGACAAAGTATAACATTTGTTTTAAACCTAATAAGTTGTTAATTAAGCTACGTATCATAATTACATAAAAAATTAATTTTTAAAGTCAATGTAATATAAATTATGAGATATAATGTTAATGGAACCTCTGTATTGCCACGGTTTTTACTCTTTCGCATAACGTCAAGAAAATATTAAATACACGCAAACTGCTAAAACGTATTAAAAAGATTAATGTCAAATATCATTTTCGTTTAGGCTCCCAGAAAAAGTGGATACATTTTAATAACATAATAACAGTAGGGTAGAAAAATATATATATATATATATATATATATATATATATATATATATATATATATATATATATATATATATATATATATATATATATATATATATATATATATATATATATATATATATATATATATATATATATATATACATATATATATATATATAGCTGCATCTTACGCGGAATCATTCGGCAAATCGAAAAATTCATCGGGAATGCTGGCAACATCCAGGGAAACAGAATGGGTAACGCGTCAATGTAGATTCTTCTTCTTTCAGCTCAGGGAAATAGCGCCGCAGTTTGTTTTCAAGAAATTCAAGGTGCCCAGAAATCGTTTCTTTCAAAATTATCTCCCAATCAGATTCATCAACCACACTGCAGAGTTCCTCAAATTTCAATATTTCCCAGATTTATTTTTCTTCGCCAATATTACAACTTTGATAAAAATGCCCAGAGATTATCATGACAGATTATCATGAAGCTTCAGATTAAGCTTAAATTGATGTTTGAATATATCTGCTTGGTACGATACTCCCTCCAACTGCTCTGTCGTTTAAGTATATCGAAAGGTCTTGTTTCCTTTGCAACATGATTTCAGATGTCAACTCAAAAAAACGATTCACAACATTTCGTTTGAAAGCCAGCGTACTGTAGTGTAGAAAAGCAGAACCTCGTGATCAATATTAATGTCTTTGCATAGTTTGAGGGCTCCAGATTTAATATAATTAGAACTTTTACTAGCAATTTAGACGGAAGAGTGTTGATTGCGATGGCATACTGGTTAACCATGCAGTGGTTATGGAGCTAAATCTTTTACTACTTTCTGAAAGCCCGATTTTGGTGCACGGACCTTTGACCACAGGTGCTTTGACCATAGGGTCTTTGACCATACGGGGTTTGACCACAGGTGTTTTCTCAGCAGTCTTTGATCCCAGGTGGTTTGTTCAATGCGGGCGTTTAATAACAAGCGCTTTGTCTATATATTGTACGGATTAATTTTAAAAATTGTAATCAAATACACACGACTGGCGATGGTGTAGCACGAACAAATAACATTAGTGAAGGATGGCATTACAGTCTTCAGCCTCTCCTCAATTGTGGCGTTTCCTTGGTCTACATATGGCATGCACACGGCTATAAAGAATGCTGCATCAAAAATTACTAAGTGCTGTTCAGATATATTGTCAAATATATGTACTGACATATTTGGGTGCTATAGAACATCTGTCATTAGTTAACCATACAAGTACTACTTCTTTGACTATACTTTTGGCATGCTTTTTTTATCCTTAATGTCCGGTATAATCTTGTTCTATGTCAATTTTATAATATGATTCTGTTCTAACAGTATTTAATTAACATACATTTTCCTTGGATACGCTGGAATTATAATGTTCTATGTCCGATTCAGCCAATGAAATTAGCTGTTTGTCATGTAACTTATGAGTCGTTGATCAAAATTGCGGCGTGTGAACACCTTTTAGTCGATTTTGGTTGTCATGCAAATAAACTGACTGAATTACCAGATCCTGAATCGTAAGTATATTTATCTTTTATATGTTGTCTTAACTGTTATTTTACACATATTTAGTTCAAAGATTTTTAAAATATCTTAATTGATAATAGGCCTAATATTGTTAATGTATACCTATACTAATTGTATTGTTTAGTAGTATAGTATCTGTAGGGTTAACTTTGTATTTATATCAAAATCATAATGAGGTGTTCCAATATATGGATGATGAAAACAATGTCTTTGTTACAGATCAAAATGTGAAGTAATTAATTGTTAGTAAGTTATTAGTCTTAAAATCATGCATATGTTTATTCCATGTTTTCAGTTTAGTATTACAGGGGGTGCATGTAAGGGGCTGGGGAGTTATTTAATTATTCTATTAAAAAAAAGGTGTATGTCAATTTTTGTGTTCCTTTGAGGATTGTTGTGGTTTTTAGTTAAGTAGTCCGCTATTATGGCGCTGATATGATTTTGATTTTAAAATGGTTGATAGCCTGGTTATTGTGTCTTGCTTATATTTTGATGTTATTATTTATGCACACTGTTTTGGAGTGTGGCTCCACTTTTATCCTGAATGTAGGTTATTGTTGTGTAGTATTGGTTTTTAGTTCGTGAATGTGGTCCGAAATTGGGTGTTTTGTTTAGTTGTGTTTCGTCCCGTTGAGTTTTTTTGTCGTGTTTTGTGTATTCTGTAGTTTATCATCTTTCTTATTTTGATTGGTTCAATGTAATAAATTTTATTAAATTGTTAGTTTTTTGTTTTTTTAATTTAGACTAGGGTTAAGGATTAACCAGTCTGGGTAACCGGACTTGCACTGACCGAACAGTAATAGATAAGTCTAGAAGGGTAGATTTTAGTTATCCCCCCCCCCCCCAAGCAGGGCTTACAAATTGGTAAGAGGGGGAGGGATAAGCTTCTGTTTTTGCACTTTGTACTGATGTAGTCTTTATTTCTATCCACAGAGAAGTGCGAAAGAGAACAATAAAAACAACAGAGACCTTGTAATGCAGTGTCATTATGAGAAAAGAAACAGTGTTTATATATATTCACAATATTCAATTACAAGATTGGTTGTTTTTGCATTAGGAACTGTGTATATTGTGTAAAATTAATACATTATTTTTTAAGCTAATTCCTGAGTTTTGCGTTTATTATCTTAATACTCTAATTCCAGTTGTATCACAAGGCTGGGGGCGTGGTGTGATTCGCACGTGACGCCATTTAGAGGGTGACACCAATGCGAAAAACACTAAAATTTACAGTCAATATAATTCTTTATTTTGTTAATCTTAAAATAAAATTATAGGGTAGAGGAGTGACACAAAACCAAAAATGTAAAATTGTAAGAGGGTGGAGGGTTGACACTGAGTGTCACCCTAACTAGACTCGCCACTCACAAATCAAATTATGTTAATGTATGCCTATAACCCAAAGTTATAGAATAAACTTTACATTTTAATGCACAAACGCACTAATAAAGAACTGTAAAAACTACATGTCATGTAATGTATTTCTAATATATAAATTTTGCCATGGAAGTGATGAAAAGTGAAAATTAATGACCAAGGACAGTCAGATTTACAAAAAGAAGATACTAATCATACAAAAGTATATTATTACTCATAAAAAAAGTGCATTACACTTCTGGAAATCTATTGAAATTAGCTGTAAAAAAAACAAAATTTGACAGAACATTATACAATTTTCTGATCCTGATCAAGTTGATAGTATTTTGTTCTATCTCAAAAGTGAAAAATAATTATTTTGGTCTTCTATTGCTACATAAAGTCATAAAATTAGCATCAATGCTCATTGTTTAATGCCCTTTAATATTTTATTAAAAAATAAATGAGTTTAATATATTTAGTTGGTAAATCAGACCCCTTGAAACCTCAAATGCGTTTTACTCAAAATTACATTTTGGGAGATAGAAAAAGATAATACTAGGGGGACGATGTATAAAATCGTATTAAATTCAAATAACAGCTTCTAATTTCTATTTTTAAATCTATATATTATGGTTAACCCTGCTCTGTGGCCAAGGTCCCACTGTGGTCAAAGCCCCGTTGTGGTCAAACCTCCTATGGTCAAAGCCCATTTGTGGTCAAAGCCCCGTTGGGGTTAAACCCCCTATAGTCAAGCCCCCTATTGTAAAAGCTCAGCTGTGGTCAAACCCCATATGGTCACACCCCCTATGGTTAAAGCACCATCCGTACAACCACATAGCCGGTTTAACCCATTTTAATCATCCAGATTAACAAAAAAAAAACGTATTAATTTTCTCCATGGTATCTTCACAAAATAGCTACTCTTCTTTGCTAACATCTGAATGAATATAGACAAAGACCAGCATCTGCGAACTCACGTCTGTTGGTTTATCAAATTAAAAATGGTGAAAGCTTAAGTTCATTCAAAATGTGTTCTTTAACTTATATGGAAATAGCTGCTATAAGCCGCTAAATAGTATTATTAGAAAGAGATATTTTTTGCATCTTTACTGCACTGGAATCCCCAGAAATTAATTTCACCATCTTCAACATGCATAGATTGATGAGATTTTCTCCTATAGTATTTTTTGTTTTGTTTTTTGCTTGGCAATTTCTATCGCGACTTCATTTATTGCTTGCACTAATGTGTTTCCTTCAGCCGATTATACATTATTCTCAACGACAAACTAGTTAGTGGAAAAAACTTTTGATTTATTAATCGCTTAAAAAATTTAATATAAGAACTATTGAACTTTGTATAGGTTATTTAGGTTATTTGTTTATATTATTCAAATTAATATTTCATGCCTTGTTTTTAAAAGACCTAATTAAATTAAAAATAGACTTGTACAAGTACAAGTCTAATTTTAATTTTATGGTATAAACTATAATCTGATAAAAAATTAGGCTGCTACATCCTAAAATCTTAACAAACTATTACTAAGTTCAATGCACGGACTTCCAAATAAAAGATAAGTAGGCTTCAGTGGCGTAGCTACCGTAAAGCTAGCATTAAACTTTTACATTGCAATTTCATTATTTGTTTTATATAAATAATTTTAAAAAGAAAATGAAAATCTAGTTTCTTTTCTATTATAGAAATAATGAAAAGTCCCAAAAAGGCCCCTAGTAAATTTCTTACTTAACAAGTAGTGGGATTCAGTGTTTGTGTGTGTGTGGGGGGGGGGGGGGGGGGGGGGGGGTCGAACAGGGCCCAAGAAACTTTGACAAGTCGTTGAGAATACTCCAAAGGAAGTGTTTTTTCCCACATTTTTTCTGAAAAGGTGCCTGAAAGAAACTCCGACTTAACAATTTATTAAAAATGGTTTGTATTTTTGTTTTTACTTTGAATTAAAGTTAAACTGAAAGTTAAGTTGGAGTTATAGAATCGAACAATCTACTAGCAGACGGACAGGCAGGCTTCAGGAAGGGCAGATCTAATGGAAATCTCAGGAAATAGAAGATGGCTTTCAAGAAAAAAAACCAACCTCAATAGTGTGGATCGACTTTGAAAAAGCCTTTGACAAGGTCTGGGAGCAAGGTTTAATTCTAAAGCTAATAAACCATCAAGTATCTCATAACATGCTAAACTAGATCAAAGGTTACCTAAACAACCGAAAAGCATCAGTCTCCATGCAAGCAAAAAGAAGTCATACTGTTACTAAAAAATGGAGTCCTTCAAGGAGGAGTCTTGTCTCCTACTCTCTTTCTCATTTATATAAATGACTTAAATGAAAACATCCCAAGGAGAGTAAAAAGAAGTATGTTTGCAGACGACCTTTCACTAATCAGCTCAGAGGAATATATTGGTACTTCAAAATTTCGTCTTCAGTAAACACTTGACAAGCTCAGCAAATTAACCAAATCTGTGGCTTATCTATTAATACCAAGAAAACAACCTACTCAATCTTCACCCTATCAACTAAACATCAAAAAATGAAACTAACCCTAGAAAACCAAGAGCTAGAAAAAAATGACCACCCCAAATACCTAGGAGTCACTTTTGACACTCGACTTACCTGAAGAAAACAAATAGAAAACACAAAGTAATGGGATTGAAAGACAATCTAATAAGGAAACTGGCAGGAACAGACTGGGTAGCAAATCATCACACCGTAATCCATAGGCCTGTTAATTTTTGTGTATTTTGTGTATTAAAAAGTATGCAAGTTTATTTGGGATGATGTTCATATAAGTAGTATTTATTGTTTTTCAATTTTAGGTATAATTATCAAGCATTGGGGTAGGGGCTTAAATATTTGTAAATAGTCATTTAAAGAAATAATTTTTTTACTGTAGTAGGCCTATTCATATTGTAAGGTTTTGAAATTATCTTTAATATCAATTCTGAGAGAGAGAAAAACAGCAGACACAATTATAGAAGGACTGAATTTTTAAAACTTTCTAGATCTACATCACATGTTAAACTAATTGTGTATTTTGATATGTATTAATTTTTTTTTTTAATAATTTAGGTAACTAGAATTTTAAATTGATTCAAGATTGTCTTTCAAATTCCCTATTATTGTTACAGCTTCCTCTGAGGGAACAAGATGTAAATAGTCGTGTGGAGACCTCAGAGCAACAATTAATTTCATGACCAACAGCGCTAAGATGGTACTATTCATAAGCCTTACTTATTGATCAACATTACTCACATAATCATACAGTTTTTGTGAATGTATTGCTGCTTTACTACATTTTGATTCAAGTTTCTTTCACATTTTCAAATTACTTTGTAAATATTATGACTGATATGAGAATGGATCTTTTTGTATGTTGAAAATCATGATTTAAGCTAAGATATAGCCAGAATATAATACAGAATGAGCCAAGGTATAGCCATTATTGTGCCAAGATGTAGCCAATATTGGGCCAGGATTTAGCCAATATTGAGCCAAGATGTAACAATGATATAGCCAATATTGGGCCGATATAGCCAATATTTGGCCAAGATCTAGCCAATGTTGGGCCAGTATGAAGCCGGGATATAGCCAATATTGTGCCAATATTGCGCCAACATCACGCCGAGTTTCACTACCAATGTCTGGCCAAGGTTAAGCCCATGTTGCACCAAGATGTGGCCAATATTGGTAGCCAATATTTAGCCCATTGGGCCAATATATGTGTGCTGACTGGGATTGCTTAAAAAATTAATATAAGAAAAATTAAACAATCTTTCATTTTACTGAGCTAATAATTATTATTATTATTATAAAGTATCTTCTGTCTTAAAAATTGAAAATTAAATTATTTTCAGCAATACAAATTAATATAGTGGGTTGCTGAGTTTAATTGTGATCATAGTTATGATTAGTTTTAGAGATTGTATGATTAAATTATACACAATTTAGAATTACAGAATATTGATTATTCAGTATAGAAAACATTAGGGCAGAGATTACTAAAAGATATAATATAGTAATGTGAAATATAGAATATATTAGTAGATTATTATAGAATCTAGGCTATACAGCAAGAAATACATAGTAAGATTGCAAAATACAAAAAAAAAACATAATATAAAGGCCTATTTTTTAATCGAATTTAAGGGGATATGCAATGTTTTTTTTCTATTTTTTACAGTTTAAAATCTAAAGCCTTTTGAATACTTTTATCATATTTGGCATATAAAAGTAAGTATTAAACAGCAAAAAAAAGGGGTGGAAAACAATATAAATAAATAAATAAATATATATATATATATATATATATATATATATATATATATATATATATATATATATATATATATATATATATATATATATATATATATATATATATATAAAGCAATGTATGTTTGTGTGTCTGTCTGTCTGTCTGTCTGTCTGTCCGTCTGTCCTTTATGCATTACTACACCTCTCATCACATCCCCGTGAAACTTTGGGAAGTTGTTGAGAATATTCCTGGGGAGGTTTCTGCGGAAAAAAAAAAATTTCAAATTCGCAGGGGTGGCGCCCCGACAGGGCGCGATTTGTTTTTTTTTTCTTTATATGGTATATAAAAATCGATTTTGGTGTGGCACGGTTATCCGATAGCCATGAGACTTTGAGGGAGTTGATTGGGACACTCCAGGGAAGGTTTCTGTAAAAATATTTTTTTTTTTACTTCGCATGGGCGGCGCCACGGAATGGTGGGATTTTTCTCAATATACGGTATATAAAAATAAAAGTCGATTTTGGTTTGACACCATTCATCCGTGTACCATGAAACTTTGGGTGATGATTAGATCACTCAATGGTAGGGTTCTGCAAAAAAAAAAATATTTTATTATTGCAAGGGCGGCGCCCCTGGGGGGGGGGGGGGGGAGCGATTTTTTTCTCTATACACGGTATATAAAAAATAAAACTCGGATGCTGTTCATTCGAGTGCCATGAAACTTTAGAGAATAGATGAGAATATTCCCGAGAATATTTCTGCGAGAAAGAAAACTAAAGTTTCTTATGGGAGGCGCCATATACGTAATAATGAAGTAGAACACACTTCGACGACCGCCCGGGTGTCAGGGACATAGTGTGGCGCTCTCGGGAGCCCAGGTTATAGTACCGCAGGGGCACCGCGGACGGCCCCTGGCTCGGTTTTGTCATCGAATGTCGTGTGCCACAGAGTCAATATTGTAGAGTGCTCTTTAACACAACCTTATTGCTCATATGATATCCCAGGGCGCCTAATCGCATCCTGCCGGGCGCCGGCAGACGCGCCTGATTCCATATAGTCAACGATTATTGTTGCCCATCGTGTCTTTAGTGTATAGCTTTTTTTAAAAAAAAACGAAAGTAGGCGCGATAGTGTTCACATGGTAGCACGGGGCGCTTCGGGTTACGCAAAATCCGGACGCCGGAGGCTGCGCCTGTTGTTGCTTTTTACCGCTGAGTATAGTAAGGCCCCTTCCCCGCCATGCAGTACGCTCAAATTCTAGTATCGCCGCGCTGGAATTATGGGCACCAGGCCGTGTATTAACAAAACTCGCATCCTCCGGGAAACGCTCATAATAAATTTTAATTTTTGTTTTCGCAGAAACCTTCTCGGGAGTATTTTCACGAACTCTCCAACGTTTAACGGCACTCAGATGAACGGTGTCAAACAGCATCCGTTGTTTTTTTTACAAACCGCGTAGAGAAAAATTGCACCCTCCATGAGCGACGCCCTGGTAAAATAATTTAAAAAAAAAAGATTTTTTTGCTGAAACCTCCCCTAAAATTTTATGGCGAGCTGATGAACGGGGTTAAACCGCAATCTACTTTTACTTATATATACCTTATATAGAGAAGAATCGAATCGCATCATGCTGGTGCACCGTCCTTGTAAAGTATCTCCAGTGGTATTCTTAACTTAAGTTGCATGGCGATAGGAGAAAGATGTAATACTGCATAAAGGAAAAAAACAAACCCACAAACAAATAAGCAAAATTTCATATATATATATATATATATATATATATATATATATATATATATATATATATATATATATATATATATATATATATATATATATATATATATATATATATATATATATATATATATATATATATATATATATATATATATATATATATATATATATATATATATATATATATATATATATATAT
Organism: Physella acuta; assembly: GCF_028476545.2. Classification (NCBI taxonomy): domain Eukaryota; kingdom Metazoa; phylum Mollusca; class Gastropoda; family Physidae; genus Physella; species Physella acuta. The sequence continues at coordinate 37,248 of NW_026733227.1, forward strand.
ATATATATATATATATATATATATATATATATATATATCTGCATTTGGTGACTTCCCATTTTGCCCTAATGGCGTCAATTTGTGCACATAATCCACCTATTAATTCATCGTTTTCATCGTAAATTATTAGATTTTGGTATCAGTCCCTCTCGGGTCGTCGCTTAGCAAATCTGTTATCCAAATACTCAACAAGCATGCATTCACCTATACATTTTGCAGTTTGTATCATCTTCCCTCACCCTTAAGCCTCAACCCCCCCCCCCCCCCCCCCACCATCCCTTTGGTCATAGTTTTTAAACGTGCAGTTAAAAGTAGATTTTTATCTGTAGTCAATTATTAGTACAGTTAACTCTCATTAGTCATTTATTGAACTGGCAAAATGCTTACTTCTTCTATATATTTTGCAGTTTTTCGACATGGTGTCACTCCCGGAATTTTTGCACCTTGCTCAGCCCGCAGCACCGCACCCAACTTGTGACGCCTCTGGTTAGAGGTACTGCTTGAGTACAGTAGTGATAAGTTAAAAAGAGATCAGAGACATGCCTATTGTATCGGTTATATATATATATACTAGCCGTTGCCGCGGGGATAGAAGAAAGTTTGACGAAATATATTAGGATTTCACCAATGCGTTATCAATTATAATTATATGTTTTAGACGCGTGACCTTCTTTTCTAAAAATGAGTTATTTAAATGTAAACAATGCCTGCGCTTGGATCATAAATATCAGGACACGGGTTTACCTACACTACCGCATGTAAACATTGAGTGTACATTAATCACTCACCGAAATAATATGTTAGAACACACTTCGGTGACCACCCATGTGTCAGAGACGTACAGGGGCGCTCTCAGGGCCCCCACCCCCGATTACACAACCGCATAGGCGCGGCGTACGACCCCTGGCCCCTTAAAACTAACAGGCACCATCGGCCAAATAGTATCCTGTTAATAATGATGCAGATTTCGTCATTCGCTAAAGTGACACAAATGAACATGATTTTTTCTTTAACACGTAAAAAAAAGTATTTGACGTGTTTTAAACATCAGTGTGACTGATGCAATACGCTAGCGTTTCTAATGGTCTATTATTAGATGCTTTATCTCAATTTTCTTTATCTCAATTTCTGACTGAATTTTCTAATAAAAGATGTCAGTCATCACAAGAACCTGCACAGCTCGAGGAAGCACAAAAGAAAAATATATTTTCTACTTTTTAGTCCACAAGAAAAACGTGGTTTTTTAAAAAGTTTTTTTTAAGTATTTTATTTTAAAATTAATCACACGATTCAAACTGTATATATAAAGTAATTATGTGTGAAGTTATATGTATAACATTTTCTAATTCAATTATTCGTAAGCAAATATATTATACAGTTGCCTGAAACCAAATACCCCTCTTACCAAGTGATACTACCCGTAGAGGTTTTTTAAACATTGCAATGCATCTTAAAGGTTATTTTTAGAATGGCAAACTGATCCAGCTGTTAATACGTATTGTAAACGTAGACACTACTAGGACTAGACTAGTACAATAATGCTTAATTGCTGCATGAAAAGAAATCTTGTGATTTACATAGATGTGCCGACCAAAACTATGTTTTTAATAAATATCATTGTTTAAAACTTTGAGTTTAAAAAGTTTCCAAAAAGGCGCCACTGCTGAAAATGACCTCAAGGGGAGCGGCCGCTCCCCACCCCCCCCCCTGCTTACGCTACTGTGTTAGGACTAGAGTTAGGGTTAGGGTCAGGGCTAAGGTTTGGGCTAGGGTTAGCGTTAAGGCTAGGGCTATGGCTAGGGTTATTTTTTGGTCTATGGTTAGAGTTAGGGTTAGCGCTAGGGTTAGTGAGGTAGATTGAGCAATTTCTATTATTATACACTGACGATAAGCCACGTTGATTGTATATAGATCTTTTTAATCAGCTAACATGACGGAACAGGAACAGGAAAACAGACATAAACAAGGGACATTACCCAAAACAACATTATAAATATAAGACTAATACAAGAAGAGTGAGTTCCCTTGACTTCACAATTCTCAATATATTACATCCCTTTACCCTTAGTAAACAACAACACAGCTCTCAATAGAACAAATGATAGTATCCTAAAATCACCAAATATATTGTAACATGAACATTATATGATTTGAATCATTTGGTAGATTACATCCTTACAAACAAATGCAAAATATGCTACAACATAATTAAAATACAAAACAATGATGTCAAAGTCCTCTTGACCTTTAAAATCATAGGTCTAACTTATCTGGGACTTTGATTGTCCTGTGTGACCTTCTCAGTGGCTTTTGATTTGGTGACTCAAGATTCTGACCATCTGGACTCTCTAGCTCAGGAAGTCTAGGATCTAAATCATTAATTCCAGAATTTACATTTTCTAGCAATGGTTTATGATCTGTAAAGATGGTGAACTTCCTACCAAACAGAAACTTGTGAAATTTCTTAACACCAAAAATAATGCCTAAGCCTTCCCTATGAGAATAATTTTTCTCAGCCTGGTTCAAAGATCTACAGGCAAAAGCAATGGGTCTGTCACCATTTTCATCTATGTGTGATAAAACTGCTCCTACACCATCTGGTGAAGCATCACATGTTAAGATAAGTCTTTTCCCTGGGTCATAGTGAGTTAGTAAGGTGTCAGAAGACAAAGCTTCTTTTGCTGCATTAAAAGCAGCATCTTGTTGTTTACCCCAGTGCCAAGTTGCATTTTTCTGCAGCAGCTTGTACAGTGGTGATAGTTTACCAGACAGATTCCCTACGAACTTCGCATAGTAATTTATCAAGCCCAAAAAAGCTCTTAGCTGTTGGGTATTTTCAGGTTTGGGTGCTTCTTTAATGGCTTTTGTTTTCTCAGGTTGAGGTCTGAGACCTTGCTTGCTTAAAATATAACCAAGAAAACTAATATCTGTCAGCATGAATTGACATTTATCTTTGTTTATCTTTAAACCCTTTTCACCAACTATTTTCAAGACTTTATCAAGTGTTTTAAGATGTTCAGTGTCATTCTTACCAGTTATATACACATTGTCAAAGTAAACACAAACATTTGGAATATCCTTAAAAATACTGTCCATGACAGCCTGGAAAATTCCAGGGCTAGATGATATGCCAAAACATAGTCTTTCATATTGGTAGTCATTTATGTGTGTTTATTGTCGTATAGACTTTTGAATCTGAATGCAGTTCTAGTTGAGTGTAAGCATGACTAAAGTCCAATTCAGTGAATTTGTCTCCTCCTGCCTTCAAAGAAATTTCCTCAATGTTAGGAATAGGGTACCTATTTAGCTCTATTTGCTTATTCAGTGTAGCTTTATAGTCTCCACAAATTCTTACAGAAACATACTTCTTTAACACTGGCACAATGGGCGTTGCCCAATCAGAATAGTTTACCTTCTTTATGATGCCATTAGATTCCAATCTACTTAGCTCATTTTCAATTTTATCCCTCATTGCATAAGGTGGAACTCTAGCTTTGCAGTATCTTGGATTTGTGTCTTTAATGCTTATCTTCACTGTCCTATCATTTAGTAATCCTGAACTACCAAAGACACCTTCATTTTCAGATATAACTTCATCTATTGAAGTAAAACTAGATTCTCTTGCTTTGTTCACTGAAAATATACTCCCCCATACACCTGTGTATGTTGTTAGGCACTTGTGACATGGTTGTAGAGGCACTGATCCTCCTGTGACAGCGTCAAAGTCCTTCTTTGTGATGACGGTTAGAGATGCTCCAGTGTCAAGTTGGAAGATGATGCTCTTACCTTGATATAAACTGGTACATTGATGGGAGCATGATTTGTTGATTTCACAGAGAACAGGTTGAAATCTGGCTGCGAATCAGTTTGAGCATTTTCACAGGTAGAGTGGTTCATTGGTTGGGTTAGGTTGTCTTGGTGAGAGTCAAACATAGTGCTGCCTTTGGTTGCGGTACTGTCTTGACTGGCTAGATTTAGCAACAGACAAAAGACAAGAGAAATAAGAAGAGCCATTGTTGTCGGCTTATTTAACAGGGGGGGGGATAGAGCTTTTACCAACTTCTTGGAAGTCTTAGTCTAAATCAATCCACGACAATGTCTTTGAGACAATAAACCTTAACTTTGCATGAGATAACAATATCGTTGTCCTTCATTCAGTCAAACTCAACATTATGGCTTCACTGAACTTTGTCATTGAGGAGCATGTGTAGTTTGAAATGTGTGTCGATTAAAATTGTACAGTTGATACCCAATATATCCAGCCTTTTTCTTCTTCGTTCAGCTGCTTTTCTTTCTGGATTTCTTTTCTTATCCTTTTTAAATCCAAGAACAAGCGTTGTATCCCCAAGATGGGTTGCTATTCCCAACTATAGAGCCTCATCTACACCGGAGATTGAACTCAGGACTTTTCGGTTTAGCAACCACGAACTTTACAAGCTCTTGATTTTGGTATAGGCGTGTCAGTTTTCTTCTTTATTTAGTCGACATCTAAAGTTAAAACAAAACAGTTGCCTACCTCTGCAAAAGTCAATGTAGCCCAATTACGGCCAGTGTAGCAATTAGCAACATCAAAGTTGATTTGAATTCCTTGCAACATTCATTCCATACTTCTCTAGTGTGGAGGTGTTTATTATTAATATTATCCTGTTTGTTTGATACGTTTCTTTAACAACAATATTATTAACCATAGGCACTTTTTGCCTGGGGTACAAACTGGGTCCCAGTATTCTCTGGTAAACAATTAAGTTCTTTTCCAAATATGTGCTCACTAAGAGAAACATCATTCCTAGATTGTTTTATTTTTAGTATTTTGTTGTTTTTTACAGAGTTTCAGCTGTTTTAATGTCAAATGGTGCTAGGAATACTATAACTACATAGAACACTTTTCAACTTTCAATCACTAACACTAACATCTTTTGTACACAGTAAGAAAACCAAATTCATCAAATTTAGAGAAATAATTTATTTATCAAACCTAACAATTGCATATAAAGCCAAAAATGTATAGGCCTATATCAAGACTATTGCAATTATGGGCGTTTGCAGATTCTTGTTTTAACTATGGTAGATGGACGTATTAGTTGCCTTTTACATCACTTTTCACTTCCTGAAACAAAACAAAATGATTTTCTTAAAAATTCATCTGAAATAATGACATTAGCAAAAAAAACAAAACATCTTTAGTTTAATAAATCAAAACAAAACAAGAAAAAAGTGATTGAATGAAATGAATCATGGCATAGGTATCTATAAAATTTAAAGGTAAAAAATTTAAGTTCTTGTAAGGATACATGAGCTAGAGAAATAAACTAATAGGCCTAATTTAAATAATGTAATTCATTTCTCCCAAAAGACTACATGTATCCTTAAGAAAGCCTTAAAATGTATCAATATTTACCTTGTATAAATTCTTCTGTGCAGCTACTGTATCAGCTTGACGCTCATTAAGTATGCCTAGTTCCTTTACAGAGTTTCAGCTGTTTTAATGTCAAATGGTGCTAGGAATACTATAACTACATAGAACACTTTTCAACTTTCAATCACTAACACTAACATCTTTTGTACACAGTAAGAAAACCAAATTCATCAAATTTAGAGAAATAATTTATTTATCAAACCTAACAATTGCATATAAAGCCAAAAATGTATAGGCCTATATCAAGACTATTGCAATTATGGGCGTTTGCAGATTCTTGTTTTAACTATGGTAGATGGACGTATTAGTTGCCTTTTACATCACTTTTCACTTCCTGAAACAAAACAAAATGATTTTCTTAAAAATTCATCTGAAATAATGACATTAGCAAAAAAAAAAAAACATCTTTAGTTTAATAAATCAAAACAAAACAAGAAAAAAGTGATTGAATGAAATGAATCATGGCATAGGTATCTATAAAATTTAAAGGTAAAAAATTTAAGTTCTTGTAAGGATACATGAGCTAGAGAAATAAACTAATAGGCCTAATTTAAATAATGTAATTCATTTCTCCCAAAAGACTACATGTATCCTTAAGAAAGCCTTAAAGTGTATCAATATTTACCTTGTATAAATTCTTCTGTGCAGCTACTGTATCAGCTTGACGCTCATTAAGTATGCCTAGTTCCTTTACAGAGTTTCAGCTGTTTTAATGTCAAATGGTGCTAGGAATACTATAACTACATAGAACACTTTTCAACTTTCAATCACTAACACTAACATCTTTTGTACACAGTAAGAAAACCAAATTCATCAAATTTAGAGAAATAATTTATTTATCAAACCTAACAATTGCATATAAAGCCAAAAATGTATAGGCCTATATCAAGACTATTGCAATTATGGGCGTTTGCAGATTCTTGTTTTAACTATGGTAGATGGACGTATTAGTTGCCTTTTACATCACTTTTCACTTCCTGAAACAAAACAAAATGATTTTCTTAAAAATTCATCTGAAATAATGACATTAGCAAAAAAAAAAAAACATCTTTAGTTTAATAAATCAAAACAAAACAAGAAAAAAGTGATTGAATGAAATGAATCATGGCATAGGTATCTATAAAATTTAAAGGTAAAAAATTTAAGTTCTTGTAAGGATACATGAGCTAGAGAAATAAACTAATAGGTCTAATTTAAATAATGTAATTCATTTCTCCCAAAAGACTACATGTATCCTTAAGAAAGCCTTAAAATGTATCAATATTTACCTTGTATAAATTCTTCTGTGCAGCTACTGTATCAGCTTGACGCTCATTAAGTATGCCTAGTTCCTTTACAGAGTTTCAGCTGTTTTAATGTCAAATGGTGCTAGGAATACTATAACTACATAGAACACTTTTCAACTTTCAATCACTAACACTAACATCTTTTGTACACAGTAAGAAAACCAAATTCATCAAATTTAGAGAAATAATTTATTTATCAAACCTAACAATTGCATATAAAGCCAAAAATGTATAGGCCTATATCAAGACTATTGCAATTATGGGCGTTTGCAGATTCTTGTTTTAACTATGGTAGATGGACGTATTAGTTGCCTTTTACATCACTTTTCACTTCCTGAAACAAAACAAAATGATTTTCTTAAAAATTCATCTGAAATAATGACATTAGCAAAAAAAAAAAAACATCTTTAGTTTAATAAATCAAAACAAAACAAGAAAAAAGTGATTGAATGAAATGAATCATGGCATAGGTATCTATAAAATTTAAAGGTAAAAAATTTAAGTTCTTGTAAGGATACATGAGCTAGAGAAATAAACTAATAGGCCTAATTTAAATAATGTAATTCATTTCTCCCAAAAGACTACATGTATCCTTAAGAAAGCCTTAAAATGTATCAATATTTACCTTGTATAAATTCTTCTGTGCAGCTACTGTATCAGCTTGACGCTCATTAAGTATGCCTAGTTCCTTTACAGAGTTTCAGCTGTTTTAATGTCAAATGGTGCTAGGAATACTATAACTACATAGAACACTTTTCAACTTTCAATCACTAACACTTACATCTTTTGTACACAGTAAGAAAACCAAATTCATCAAATTTAGAGAAATAATTTATTTATCAAACCTAACAATTGCATATAAAGCCAAAAATGTATAGGCCTATATCAAGACTATTGCAATTATGGGCGTTTGCAGATTCTTGTTTTAACTATGGTAGATGGACGTATTAGTTGCCTTTTACATCACTTTTCACTTCCTGAAACAAAACAAAATGATTTTCTTAAAAATTCATCTGAAATAATGACATTAGCAAAAAAAAAAAAACATCTTTAGTTTAATAAATCAAAACAAAACAAGAAAAAAGTGATTGAATGAAATGAATCATGGCATAGGTATCTATAAAATTTAAAGGTAAAAAATTTAAGTTCTTGTAAGGATACATGAGCTAGAGAAATAAACTAATAGGTCTAATTTAAATAATGTAATTCATTTCTCCCAAAAGACTACATGTATCCTTAAGAAAGCCTTAAAGTGTATCAATATTTACCTTGTATAAATTCTTCTGTGCAGCTACTGTATCAGCTTGACGCTCATTAAGTATGCCTAGTTCCTTTACAGAGTTTCAGCTGTTTTAATGTCAAATGGTGCTAGGAATACTATAACTACATAGAACACTTTTCAACTTTCAATCACTAACACTAACATCTTTTGTACACAGTAAGAAAACCAAATTCATCAAATTTAGAGAAATAATTTATTTATCAAACCTAACAATTGCATATAAAGCCAAAAATGTATAGGCCTATATCAAGACTATTGCAATTATGGGCGTTTGCAGATTCTTGTTTTAACTATGGTAGATGGACGTATTAGTTGCCTTTTACATCACTTTTCACTTCCTGAAACAAAACAAAATGATTTTCTTAAAAATTCATCTGAAATAATGACATTAGCAAAAAAAAAAAAACATCTTTAGTTTAATAAATCAAAACAAAACAAGAAAAAAGTGATTGAATGAAATGAATCATGGCATAGGTATCTATAAAATTTAAAGGTAAAAAATTTAAGTTCTTGTAAGGATACATGAGCTAGAGAAATAAACTAATAGGTCTAATTTAAATAATGTAATTCATTTCTCCCAAAAGACTACATGTATCCTTAAGAAAGCCTTAAAATGTATCAATATTTACCTTGTATAAATTCTTCTGTGCAGCTACTGTATCAGCTTGACGCTCATTAAGTATGCCTAGTTCCTTTACAGAGTTTCAGCTGTTTTAATGTCAAATGGTGCTAGGAATACTATAACTACATAGAACACTTTTCAACTTTCAATCACTAACACTAACATCTTTTGTACACAGTAAGAAAACCAAATTCATCAAATTTAGAGAAATAATTTATTTATCAAACCTAACAATTGCATATAAAGCCAAAAATGTATAGGCCTATATCAAGACTATTGCAATTATGGGCGTTTGCAGATTCTTGTTTTAACTATGGTAGATGGACGTATTAGTTGCCTTTTACATCACTTTTCACTTCCTGAAACAAAACAAAATGATTTTCTTAAAAATTCATCTGAAATAATGACATTAGCAAAAAAAAAAAAACATCTTTAGTTTAATAAATCAAAACAAAACAAGAAAAAAGTGATTGAATGAAATGAATCATGGCATAGGTATCTATAAAATTTAAAGGTAAAAAATTTAAGTTCTTGTAAGGATACATGAGCTAGAGAAATAAACTAATAGGCCTAATTTAAATAATGTAATTCATTTCTCCCAAAAGACTACATGTATCCTTAAGAAAGCCTTAAAATGTATCAATATTTACCTTGTATAAATTCTTCTGTGCAGCTACTGTATCAGCTTGACGCTCATTAAGTATGCCTAGTTCCTTTTGAGCAGTTAAGACAAATTAAGTAAATAATTCTAATTTGTATGACAAACCACAAAATGATAATGTGATATATATATATGTATATATATATATATATATATATATATATATATATATATATATATATATATATATATATATATATATATATATATATATATATATATATATATATATATATATATATATATATATATATGTGTATGTATGTATATATGTGTGTATGTATGTATGTACATTAGTACAAATCAAACAAACATACATATTGTATCAATCATCACAAATGACTTGGTCTTACTAGGTAAAATATTTTTTTTTAATACAATATTTATACAAATAAAAATCTATCTCAATCAACATGTTCAAAATAAACCAAAGTAAACTTGTGGTAACTTACCTGATTCAAGTTTGAGAGGATTCACCCAGTTCTGGCCACTGAAGCAGATTAGATGCTTTTATTATAATACTTGTGATATACTGATTGCAATTTAGTTTTAGTCCTGGAGATCTATCATAATCTATGTTGTAGGCACAGACTGTTAAACCTGGATAGTAATATTATAGAAGTAAATTATATCTAGTATAATATAAATATTTAAAAATATAAATGACACTAAATTATATTTATTATAATTGGAAATAAAAGTGGTACAATTAAGTTATAAAAAAAACAAATTATAAAATTTAAAGCAGCTTATTAATAATTGTCATACCTTTTCATGCTTTGATGTCTAATGTAAGTGATAACAGAGAAAGAACATCTTGTGTCATTTAGTATACTGTAGTCTTATTACTGGTAGAAATCAGATCTTCCTTTTTTTTTTTGGGTGAACCTGTATAAGAGAAATTACAACATGGATAAACACAATGAATTTCATATCTAATCCTCAACTAGTTATGAACCCAATCCTAACCTCACTTTTTTAAACCAATTTCTAAATATGTTTTTGGAACAAATTTATGTTAAGTCTACCTATTTTAGTGTTCAGATTATTAATAGTTATCAAAACCACCTCCAGTTGAAATTCAAGATACCTTTATAAAAATTATTATGACTAACTTTGTGTAGTTGTTATTTACAATATTTAGGCTATTTGTTTATATTATTTAAATTAATATTTCATGCATTGTTTTAAAAAGGCCTACTCTAATTTTGATTTTATGGTACAATCTGATAAAAAATAAGCTGCTACATCTGAAAATCATTACAACCTATTACAAAGGTCAATGCACAGACTTCCAAATTAATGATAAGGCCTGTATAAATACTGTATGTAATTACTAGCTCAATAATATTACTCTACGACCTATGTTTAGGACTTTAGGTATCAGACCTAACTCCTATAATTAGGTCTAATTAGGCTATTAAATAATTAATAGTATTGGATAAACAAGTATGGACCTTAGCTGAGAGCTGAATACTTAACTAAACATCATTTTAAAAATTATGGTAAGCTAAGTGAGTTGAACTATTTTATTTAGGTAGGTCTAGGCTATAATATACTCTATAGTTAGTCATAGCCGCAGAGTAGCGTATAGCATAAACATTTAAAATTAAATCTATAAGCAACATTAAGCCTCTGCCTTGTTGCCTAATTAAAAACTAAAGCCTAATAAGCCTTTCCTAATAATTTAAAATTAGGCCTTTGGCCTAATTTAAATAATTTAGCATATATATATATTATATATATATATATATATATATATATATATATATATATATATATATATATATATATATATATATATATATATATATATATATATATATAGGCTAAACTACTTGTAAGACCTAATAGATTAATGACTATAAGAGAGAGCGGCCTCTATACGATTTTATATAATATATGCTCGATCGATATCATAATAACTTACACTGATTACATTAATTTACATAAGGCCATAACATCGTAACTCTAATGGCTCATACTATTTCTATTAATAAAATAGGCTTGATCTAGTTTTAACTTAGGCCAGATTAGTAATTATAATTAAGTAGGCCATTTTATGACTTTATAATATTTTTAGTAGATGGCTGAGCCTTAAATTTAAATACTAAATAGATTTAGCCTACTAGAATCTAGGTCTATTGTAGGTCTAATAAATAATTTATTTTTCATTTAGAATTTCAGATCTCCTATTTATTATAATTGAGTCCCAATACATATGTGTACATGACCCGCTATTACATAGGCCTAAATAAATTATTTTTATTTGGATGCATCTATATTCTATTCGGACCCGGGTCCCAATCAGTAGCGTAGCGAGGGGGGGGGGGGGCGGGGGGACATATGTCCCCGGGCGCCGACCTTAGGGGGCGCCAAAATGGGTTGGAAAAATAAATTGAAAGGTTGAGGAGGGTGCAAATTGAAAGTTTGAGGGGGGGGGGGGTGTGCAAATCGAAAAGTTTGTCCCCGGGCGCCGGGAAGGGTCGCTACGCCTCTGGTCCCAATAGCCACGGCCGCTATTGGGACCCGTGTTCTAATAGCCTCGGCCGCTATTGGGACCAGCCAATAGAATTGTTAAGATTTAGTTATACAAAAATTCTTTTAAGATGCGGAATAGGCCTATATCTTTTCTATTGTGATTTTTTTCCTTGTAATTCTAAATTATTTATTGGGATCTTGCTTTAAGTACCCGATATCTTTCCTGACAAATGTAATGGCGAGCGGGTGTCATTAGGTCTATAATATAATTATGGCCTATGGTATGAACTTCTATGGCCGAGCGAATGTTGAGCGCGCATGTTAAAATGTGTTTTATTTATTTTTTCTTCTGTTAAACGTAATTTGATTTCATAGGTGTATCCGTCAATATATATATATATATATATATATATATATATATATATATATATATATATATATATATATAAAATTGTATAAAATAGCTCATGGGGTCATCCTTAAATGACATCACGCTTTTTTTGACGATTTTTACCTCCTCCCCTCCGTCATACATCGTCACAAAAAGCCAGACCCCCCCCCTTAAAATGGCGTCACATCTCAGCCTACAACCCCCTCCCTCTTATCACACACCCGTCACAAAATTACGGACCCCCCTCCCCCCTAAGAGTGTGACGTCATTTATGGACGACCATGGACTACAGCTCCCGGGCCCGTTTTCTTGAACACGAATATCTCGCATGCGTTGTAGTACGCTTTAATAGAAGCAATATGTAACATTTGAACTCACAATGCCCTTAAATCCGTTTTTCCCTCTTGCTGGGTTGGGAGGGGGGGGGGGAGGGGGAACTATGACGACGACAAATCTCGACAAGCTCATAGCTATGACGTATGCTGCTATACACTGTTCACATCTAAACCAAAGTGAACTCACAGTGACCCTGGCTACACCGTGTCGGTATTTTTCTTGCGCTGACCAGAAAACGCGAGCGGGCGATCAATGGAGCAACGATGTTTTTTTTTATATAATTGGCGTGTTTAAAAACCTAAGTCTAGAAAAAAAAATCTATTTAAAAAAATAAATTTAAAAAAGACACTTATGCAAACAACTCAATGGAATGTTAAACTTAGATAAATACACTTTACTTCACGCAAAAACGAGAGCTTTGATAGGTTCCGATCCCGTAACTGATCGAGATTCGGGAGGTAATGCGTCCTCCACTCGACCACGACGTCTTACGATATTACAAAATATTTAATGATTTTGTATACACTACTATATATAGCTAAATATAGGGTATTTAGAAATAGCAAAACAAGAACTAACGCTAGCTATTCCGCATAACTAATTACAATAAAAGACAACAAAATATGAGCAAATCCACAAGAAAAATCAAATAAACATAAAAGGTATAATTTTAATACAGTGCTTAACTAACTTAATGCCGGGTTCCAATAGCGGACGTGGCCAGGGGCGGATTAAGCTTGGGCGGGGCCCCGGGCTGAAACTTTTTGGGGGCCCCTTATTTTATATATATATATATATCCTAATCAGCATACCATTCAAGATATTAATGGATTATTTATAACTTATAGGAACATTCGACACCGATATTTACAAAACTGCTAATTTAAAAAGCTGTCAATTGTGTTCAATGAGCGGTAAATTGGCTACAAACATCTAACCTTCTACTTCTCTTCTTCTTTGATCTTAATATTAGTGTTGGAAGGGATCCCCTCCAATACAATTAAGTATACGTGTCAACTGGTTAGGCGCCATTGAGACCATTGACTGATTTCAACCTGCTTTTCTTTTTACTCTCTCGTACATACGAAGTATAGAGAAAGTCTTGTAATCGTGCAAAAAAAAAATCGAGATTTTTACAAATCTCGACGTTTTACACCTCACTGATACGGAAAAACATAATTTTGCAATCTTGTCCGCATGTCTCTCTGTGTGTGTGTGTGTAAACACGATAACGTGTGTCCGTTACAACTAGGTTGATGAAATTTTATATATAAGTATTTTATCAAAATCGTAGATCCCTATCAACTTTTGAGCGATTTCCGACAACCAGAAGTGGTACTTTTTCTATTTTGAATTTTTCAAAAGCCTATAACTTGAGTACTATTTCAGATAGATAAATGAAATTTCACACGTAAGTAAAAGATCTAATTCTCTTCGTTCTGTCAAATTTTGAGTAATTTCCGTTGACCGAAGTAGTAATTTACGCTATTTCCGATTTCTAAAAAAAAAAAAAAAACGCATGTAAATTTATAAAGTACTAATAATATTCCGCACTATTATGCACATTTTGTTTTGGCGTTCGCTTAATGCGCAGTTCTTTTTTCTATGAGATTCTATTCTATTTTATAAAAGATTAAGTATTTAAAATGGATTAAGAAACATAACTATATCCCGAGTTCCCATCCCCTGTTGTTTTATATAAGAATATTCGAGAAAGTTTAAGGGATCGCCGTGATTTTCTTACAGTTTCTAATACTGTTGACTCTCTACAAGCTCCCTAATAAAAGTCATTAGTATTAGAAACTGTAAGAAAATCACGGCGCCCCACGTTTTTGATCGCTTATAGTAGAGTGATCGCTTGCATTATTGTGATGTATAACAATTATTTTCTTTTTAGTTCAATCAGAAAACGTGGGTTTTTTTTTAACTTTTTTAATGATTATTATAGCATGGTTATATGTTGTCCCCCACACACACTAAAAAAACAGGCGAGATCCACCCGCTACGTCAGTAGCACTAAATAATATATGACTGTTTAGTTTAGGCCTGTAGAAGTTTCCGACCTCTGCTCCGCGATCTAGCCGGGTACCAGACGGTAAGACATTTCCCGCGTCTGGTGGTGGGGGAAGTAAAGCCTGGATAGGGCCTACGGATGGATAAGCGACCATCATGTAGTGTTTCAAACCAACATCTCAGTGAGCCTGATTCAGTTCAGCCATTTAGTTGGAGTTCACTACGTCGAGATCTCCCTGGCTAATGGGAGTGAAACTCCTGAGCCTGTATATCCGTGTCACGATAGTTATTGAACTGTAATTCAAGTTTTTATATTGGGCACGAGAAAGCTGGAAATGCATACTAACCTTGAACCAACGTAAATATCCATGAGAATATTATAATGTCGTTACAGAGCAGACGATAAAGACTGGTGGCACGTTTGATTATAGACGCAAAAAGAAAACAAAGAATATCAAACCACACTATGTAGGAAATTATCAATAACATACAGAGGTTAAACTAGGCCCAACTAAAACAGTAAGCACGGTATAAGCGTAAAAAAAACCCACACCTCCATCCTCTTAGGTGTCATTCATTTATGAGGCCCACAAAAAGTTGGATTTCCACAGGCGTCCATTCAAAGAACGTCATCCCTGGCCTGTAAACCCGATATTAATTAACGTTCACTAAAAGTAAAGGCCTATAAATGTTTTTAAAAGTGTAAATCATACAGTATTCACACCAGATGCATGTCATTTAGATCTATGTGTCAGAATTCGACCGCTGTTTTTGTTTTTAACTCTAAAATCAACCCAATTTATTGTTATAAGCAAACGCTGTCCGGGCTGGTATTTATACTAAAGTGTGTGCTCGAGTTTGATATTTTGATCAAAAAATGAAATAAACTTGTCATTCAGGTGAGCGAGTAACATTTCGCTTTGAGTTACAAGAAAAATTTGAGAAACCATATTCTGTGGCTTTCACAGTTCATGGTAAAGAAATACCCCAAAAAAGATGCAAACGATTATTCATCGCAGCTATTTAATTTTAATAATACGCGTCTTACTCATATTTGCAACATTATGAAAGGGAGAAAGAAATAAACTTCCTAAACAAGTTTTATTTTAAGCTACCAACACATGAAAGTGACTTAAATTTAAATAAAGCATTGCGAAAAAGAAGAGAAAAGCTGTCACGAAAGTTAGGTCTTTTAAGCTAACGTAATAATTTTATTTAGTATTTTAGTCCTTATATAAGTCGTAAGTGCAACAATGCTCAGTGAATTTTAGCCATGTTCCATTAAGTTTAAGAATAATGTGTAGCTTTAATAATTTTATAACTAGGCTTGTATTATATATAGATCTTCATATAATTTGAAATAGAAGAGATTTAAATTTGAATAGATCCACAAGGACATCTATGCCACGGAAATAATTATCTTTCTATCTCAACGTACCACTGTATTCTTAACTGCTGTATTTATTAGATCTAGAATGACAATAATCTAGCTCAAGATAGATCTAAATCTAGGTACTTTAGCTAGGCCAATTCAAAAATATTTAATTTTGTTTACGATCTTTAGGCCTACTTAATCTAGATATCTATTATTATATGGCAGGAAACAGATCCAGCCCTCAAGCATCTCCTTTTAGGGTCAATTTTCGCCAATTTTCAAAGTAACAAATATTGACATATTATACATCAATTTTGTTGCTTAACAATCGATGAATTCAAAAATATAAAAATTAATAGCACTAGACATTTACATCACGTTCAAATTGTAGATTAACCACACTCAATCAACTGAATTTTTTTTTACATCTACATGTAGTGAGGTCTTAAAATCCACAAAATTAACAATATAATTACACAGGAATGTCACTTAGGCATACATTTATTTGTAATTATGTCAAACTTTACAAAATATACCAGTTTATAGCTTATTTCTATAATTATTCTTGAAAAAAAAACGACCGCCCTCCCCTTTAAAAAATGTTCAAAATTCTGGCTTTTACTACTTTTAGAAACTCTGGGGAAAAAAAAAATAACAGTTAAATATAGAAAGTCTATATAAAAACAATATTAGTAAAATATGTCTATATGCCAATTTTTTTTATTATTGTTGCAGCATTTAAATGGCTAATTATAATTGTTTAGTACTTTAAACATTAATTTAAAGTTACGACTGTCTGTGGCCTCATTCAGATAGTGTAGTAGTGTAGTGTCAGTGTAGGTGAACAGGGTGTTAGGGCCTGTTAGAATTGGTAATGAACAGAATGTATAATTAGAACTGGTCTATAAAAACAATGTTGATGATAGATGCAGTCGTTTTAATGCTACTTATAATATTTCAAAATGACAAACATAATTAAAACCTAAGAAACTGGAAGCGGTGACCTTTTACTGACACGGTTGTCAAATAGTAAATAGATCTAGATCTACGTA
This sequence comes from Physella acuta, assembly GCF_028476545.2. NCBI lineage: Eukaryota > Metazoa > Mollusca > Gastropoda > Physidae > Physella > Physella acuta. The sequence goes on from NW_026733227.1 coordinate 54,163, forward strand.
ATTTTGAAAATACGCTAGATCTGGAAGCAAAATCACTTTTAAAAACTGAAGTTAGTGATTAGATCTATAATGAAATTGAAATCCACAAGTAATATGTAAGTATCTTTTGATTTAAAAAAAAATACGCTTAGTTTAAGAAAAAAATATTCTATGGTGTACTCGATCCCTATTCCAAAACGTGCCAGCCATATCGCATGCGTAGTCAGCTACTCAGCTGCTTTTCAAATCCATGAATTTTAAAGTTATAATATAATAAAAGTAGGTCACCCTAAAAAAGAGTAAAATGGCTCCCGTTTTCACGACAGCCGTCATCGATTCATAATTTACAGAGTTATAAAGTTCTACTTTCTTTGGGCTATAGATTTAAAGAAATATTAATTTGTTATTTCTCTTGCGTTCCAACATTTGTACCTGATTTTAATAAACATTAGATTAGTAAGGACTCGATTATTGTTTAGAATTAGCCCTCGACACTATTCAAACTATTGCGAAGAAAAAGACTCGCGCGATTGTCGTGCGAAGGCTGGTTCAGTGTGCGAAGGTTGGAACCCGATTTCAGACGGAAAATTTTTACTTTGAAATAATTACATTATTAATTAATTTCGATTTAAAACAAATGGCTTAAAGTCAAAAGTAAACTAAAATTTAAAAACTTTGTTAATCGCAGTGTACTCAAGATTCTCGGGTTTTAAAGATGTCTAGTTTTACTACGCGTGCGTGCATGGTGCGAATATCGATTTTCCCCGACAGAAAATCATTAAAAATTAAAAATAATACTTATATTTTACAGAATTAGATTTAACCAAACTGTTATTTAAATACATGCCTCGTAGTAAAAAAATACAATTTTATATCCGTAAAAAAGTAACTGAAAAAAGTAACTGAAGTCCACGCTTTCAACGACGCCGATGTGTCGTAATTATGGGCATTCATTTTGTTCAAATTAAAGTAAAAAATATACTTTTTTTACTTACATAATTTACAGCAATCATTTCTAATGAAAAAATCCATTAAAAAATAAGTTATATTTACAAAATATTATTTCTTACCTTATTAGTGCAGTACACGTACTTTCCAAGTAGATCCATTCCGTCTAGATTTGCATACTTCGCCGCGGCACAAAATGTCATTAAAAACGTATTCCACAAAAATGTTGCTAACGAAGCTTGTAAAAACATCGCTCTATTCATTAATATAAACAAAATCCCCGAACGATGTCTGGTTAGAAAGTTTACGAACGGCGAATATCGAATATGCATTTTACGGTACCAATCTGTTTCTTGCCATATTATATCTAGTGCTACTGAAAAATTACTAGTACTAGATTCTAGGTCTATCTAGATGTATCATTTACTTACGAGGCACTAGGCATACTTTTTTCTCGCTAGTCAATAATGTAGATTTCTAGATCTAAATGTAAATCTAGATCTTGTAGATTTACGTAGGTTTGCATCAGTGTAAATCGTTGATCAAGTAGATCTAGATCAGCTCTCGTCAAAACAAAATGGCTGGAATCTTGTCTTCAGTTCACCTATAGTTTATGCTTTCCTAATTGTGGAGAGTATGTTTTATTCTCAACGACAGTGTCAACTGAGAAACCACCAAAGGGTTTTTTTCTCATCAGACACAATCGGAGAGACGCTCAACGATTGTCGTTGAGATGATCCGCATGGGGTGAAACAGTATAGTTATAGGTATGTCAAATGGCAGTTTAAAAAAAACAACAACTCCGTTTTCGCCCAAATGTAGTAGTAGATTTTCACTTCATAATATAACTTTGTACCATTATAAAAGTTGAATTTTTTAAATAACTATTTTCAGTTTTCATCAACCCCCCCCCCAAGTCAACCTTTGTTTCGTCCATTTTTTTCTACTCCAAATATTTGAAAAACGTTAATAAAACTCAATATTGGTATAACAAGACAAATTAAAAAAGTCAACATGTTTACTGTTATTATTTCCTTCAAACTACTGTTATTCAAAAAGGCATTAAGAACAATTTTTACAACTTCTGCTTCTGTTGTAATAGCAGCTCCAGATATTTCAAAACAAATACATTACACAAAATCTGTTTAAATAGATACACAAAATTCAGATAAATAATATAAATGTTGGTAAAACTGATAACCAAACAGTAAAAAACAAAACGTTAAGATAAGTGGCATTTATTTGTAATAATTATATAAACATAAAAAATATATGAAATATTAAAATAATGGGAATGTACAAACAGAACCAACAACAGAACCAGGAAATAAGTTAGTAAAATGGAGTAGAAATTAGTTTTTGGGATAATTTTTAATGACTCATTTAAAAGATTTGAAGACTAAATCAAAACATGTCTAAACTATACTCTTTCACAAATGCATGTCTTTTGCCTACCTTTGTACAGGTAACACTGACTTAGCATCAGTTTTAATTAATGCAAGTGGTTATAATATGCTTAACTTAATATATTTTTTTGATGATTTTCTTTAAAACAACAAATACTGATAATCTTAAAGTAAGGAGAAAAATTGACAAACCTCAGCAACAACTTATTCAGTTTACTTGTTTATTGTGTGTGTGGCAATTTGGTAATAAACAAGATGAAACTGTCATAAAAATAATGTAAAACAAAAATACATTATAGATCTAGTAATATTTTCTTACAGGGATGAAATTATGAATTTCTTACAAACATTTGCTGGATCATAGTTAAAAAAAAAAGAAAGAGGCACTGTTTATTTTATATAAAAATAAGTTCTGATACTTTTCTTAGTATTACTTAGAAAAAAAGTTCTAAAGTTGTGAATGATTTTTCTTTCAACACTTTAAAAAAATAATTATATTTTGCAACTTTTTAGTACATACTGTGTTTAAGACTAATAAACTCCTACAATTTCCACCTTTGACAGATTAAATAATCAGCTAGCGAATCTTTGCTTTTACAAAATATAAAGTTATAAAAGCATTCAGTTTTAAAAAAATGACAAATAATTAGTTACAGACTTGGAGATCATGATTCAATTAAACATACATGATTTTTTTTATACCTCAACAACATTAGTCTGTTTTAAAAAGTCTAGTGCAAAAATGTACTTTACTAACAGTCCTCATAGGCTTTACGTTTCTTTGAATTGACCAAATCTGTTGTCGAGGCTGAGTTGCATTTTTTGGATATGCTTAAATTACGAGGAACAAGAAATACATTTCCATCACTGGATTGTTGAAGTGAAAAAAGATTAGGATCATAAGGTTCTCCTTGCTCATTTCTTAATGACTGAAAAATATTAGTGTATAATTTGCTAAATTTATCTTTCATCTTACGAGTGTCTCTTTCCATCTCAGCTCTTTCTGCAATCAATTTATCCCTGGCTCTTTGTAGATCAGTCATTTCATCAGCCAAACTAACAATTACATTTACTTTTCTCTTTCTGCAATTTTGAGCCGCAACTTTATTCTTTCCTCTGCGACGAATGTCTCTGATTAAAGTTAGCTGTAACAATTTATATGCCATATTTAGCAAAAATTAACAAAAATAAATGATAATAAAATAGAGAACAGAAAATTCACATTGTGATTGTGGAATTTAAAAATTTTAGGTAAAAATAGTGCAATGCAAAAAGTAACATTCTGTTAACCCAATAAAATAATGGTACCAGCAAATGGCTTTTTATTCTTAACTAGCATATCCGTCCCCGCGCGTTGCCGCAGGAATAGAAGAAAGTCCGACAAAATATATAAGAAGGGTTTCATCCATGCGTTACCAATACTATATTCTCAGATGCAGTGACCTTGTTTTCTAAAAGTGAGTTATTTAAATGTAAACAATGCCTGCGCTTGGATCATTAATATTCGGACACGGGTTTACCTACACTACCGCATGAAAACCATGAGTGTACATTAATGATAATCACCCACCGAAATAATGAGGTAGTACACACATCTGTGACCGCCCATGTGTCAGGAACGTAGAGGGGCGCTCTTCGGAGCCCCCCCCCACCCGATTACACTACCGCATAGGTGCAGCGTACAGTCCCTGGCTTTCTAAAAATATCAGGCGGCAATATGCTCATAGGATAACCCAGAGTGCCAAATAGCATCCTGTTAACAATGATGCAGATTGCTAAAGGGACACAAATGAACAGGATTTTTCTTTAACACGTAAAAATAATATTTGACGTGTTTTAAACATCAGTGTGACTGATGCAATATGTTAGTGTTACTAATGGTCTATTATTAGATGCTCGATTTCAATTTCTGATTGGATTGTCTAAAAATTTATGGTAATTACATCATTCGCAATGTGACTAATCTGTTTGGATTTTTTTATGGACAAAAAGAAACATCCCAGTTAACAATCTAGAACGGTGTCAAACCGCAATCGACATTTATTTTTATATACCGTATTTAGAGAAAAATCGCACCCTCCTGTGGCGCCACCCTTGTGAAGTTAAAAATGATTTTTTTACAGAACCCATTCCCTGGAGTGTTCTAATCAACTCCCCAAAGTTTGATAGCAATCGGATGAGCGGTGTAAAACCTAAATCGACGTTTATTTTTATATACCGTATATAGAGAAAAAAAAATCACCCCTGCGAATTTTAATTTTTTTTCCCGAAGAAGCCTGCCCAGAGAGATTCTTAGCAGCTTCCCAAAGGTTCATGGCGATCATGTGAACAGTGTCACTGCAATTCACTTTTATTATTTTTATGTACCACATGTAGAGAAATATCGCACCCTCCCAAGGCGCCGCCCTTGCGAAATTAAAAAAAGAATTTTTTACAGAACCCTTTCCTAGAGTTTTCTAATGAACTTACCAAAGTTTGATGGCGAGCGGATGAATGGCGAGAAGCCACAATCAACTTTTTTTTTTATATACCGCTAATAGAGAAAAACAAATTGCGCCTTGCCGTGGCGCCACCCCTGCGAATTTGAATTTTTTTCTCTCGCAGAAACCTCCCCAGAAATATTCACAACAATTTCCCAAAGTTTCACGGCGATGTTATGAGAGGTGTAGTAATGCATAAAAGACAAACAGACACACATTGCTTTTTACATTTATAGATGATTTTACAAACAAGGCACTTCGACAGTTAAGAGGTAAAATAATTTAAGCTTTAACTATCATGTTATGATGTTCTCAGTAAAACAAGAAATATATTTTAGAAGAATATAGAACCGTAGCAGCTTTCATAGACTATCCAGCTGTGTTTGATTGTTACTTCACTTGTGCTCACTTGGCATATATTTGTGTTAAATAGTACAAGTGTGTTAAATAACATAAGTTTAAGTGTAAAAGTATGTTATTCATTTCTTGAAAGCTTTTAGCTTAAATTATTGTTATTCCTGTTCAGTCATGTTTAGTTAGTTTAAATATTGTTTAAATAAACTGTAACCTTTTGTTATTATTCTCTATCATACTACTGTTTATTGTGACATCAGACGAGCCAAAAATTTCTTTGCCACCTTCAAGCTGTGTTGGAAATGGATATTTTTTTTTGGGATGGGAGTAGTGTTGTAATACAACCTGAGTGATAAAGCCTGTGCCCTGGATTTCTTTAGTAAGTAACTAGATCTATTAACAATTTTTATTATGGATTAAAAACTAACTTGACTGTATAATATTTTTTTAAATTTATGAGGTTAGGGCCTATATTTTTACATTTAAATGACTATTGCAAACAAAGAATATATCAGTGTTATAGTAAATGCTGTGTAATACCTGGTGTTTTTTAAAAATAATATTTGGTTCCTTTAAATAAATGGATGAATTGTGATTTTCTTTAAAAAGGACCAAAGCATCCTATAAATAACCATCACCTAACAACTTGTGTCTGAATGAAATATACCCTCACACTTATCCCTAATGCAATGTAAAATTTAGTTTGCAATTATATTAATGTACAACAAGGTAACATTAGTTATGAAAATAATTTTATGTCAACTGTACCTGGGATTCATCCAGTTTATGGGACAGCATCATTTCATTGAATTGTTCAACTGGGGATTCAATAATTTCTTCAATAGAAAAAGGAACTTTAAGCTCCTCAGCACGTCTCTGGTCTCTACTTTGAGGACCTTTCCGAAGTGGTTCTTTGGGTAAATATTTTTTAACCTAGCGATACAAATAGTTCAAACATTTTTACATGATGAACAGTAAACCATGTTCTATAAACCAATTCTAAAAAATAAACATTAAATAAACATTAACAAACAGTAACAGTCAAAGTACAGGAGTGATACGCTAGATTAATCCATGGGGCAAGAAAAAGAAAAATTTGCCAAGGAAACAAATCATAGAACTGTAACAGGCTTTGATTTTTTAATGAACTGTATGTGTGACTAAATATAAGCTCAAAAAGCATAACATGAATGGCAACATTGGGTGGGAGAGCTTATGATTGCTAACTCCAAATGTGTCTAGTTTGGACCCTGGACTGAGGCTCAGTAGTAGTGGACAGCAACCATCTAGGAGAAAAAGCTCTAACGATCAATCCAAAAGGCTGTGGAAGCTAATCCAAAGAGAAAAGCAGGCTAGAGTCAAATATGGAACATTACATGTTGGCACATAAAGCTTAATTATGTTGGAGGAAATAATCTCCAAATGACAAAAATTATTTTAATCTATTGGAAAATATTGCCCACCACTATTCAGACGGATCGCCTCCTTGTGACAGGACAGTAAAGTATAAGACAAACACATTTTTTACTTATTAAGTTAATGTAATATTTTTTAAGCATGCATAGAAGGTGATATCAATATTGAAAACGTTTTAATGACAGGTTAAAAAGTAGCTAAAAGTAATAAAATATTTTACCTCTCTTGGGACATGTCCAGGAAGAGTATTGTAAGTATGATTATGAGCGACCAACTGAGGTGCTACTGTGTAAGTTCCACAAGGATCTAGCTCTGTATCATTGCTTGATGTTGAAATATTACCTCCATAAAAACCTGATGGACTACCAACACTAGATGACGATGAAGAGGATGAAAATCCATCATGCATTGCGAAGCCAGAATCTCTGGATGATTCCGATAGATGCTGAACTTTTGACTGCCCATGTTCCATCAAATCTTGACCTAAGGTAAAAACCGAGCCCCCTATTGCCCCTTCAAGTCCATCAAAACCATTACTGAAATCCTGAAATGTAACCATAGTTAAATGCTCAATTACAATAGCATTTTTCAGTTATCTGTATGAAATTTTGAGTATTTTTCACAGGTATATTTTAAAATCCTTTATGGAAAAGTGGGGAAAGGGTAGGAAAAAAAACAAACACCTAAGACCAGCAAAGAGAAAAACAATGACAAACTTAACGTAACATTATATAGTAATATTTACTTTCAATTATGTTAGGTGAAGTTTAAGTTCCTTAAAGTTTAGGGATAAAGTGGCTTAAACCAACAGAGCTTAACATTGATTTTAATTGGGCAAAGTGAAGCTCCTCTGTCTATCTCTTCCACCCTACACTGGGTCTACACCTCCACTAGCATCTTCCATAAGGCTCATTGCCATGTATAAATACACTTTTCTTATTATAAAAATGTAAAAAAAAACCAAAAAACTAGGGTCTAGAATGGATTAATAGCATTTCAATTAATATAAATGGAGAAAAATGCTTTGAGATATGAGTAATTTGACTCGTATCTCGAGGTACCACTGTATCTCACTATTTTAAACAAACAACAGTAGTGAATACAATTGTTACTTCACCTACAAAATGAAAAAAATTGTGTCAATAATCAGACATATCATTAAAGTTATGGCCAACAGAAAATTTAGCTTAATGATGCATTGAACTTTTCAATTAGTGGCAAAATTATTCAGTGGAAGCCATTTTGTGAAAATAGAGATTGTGTTTTTAAGTTGCATAAGTAATTAATGGTGGTGTTTTACTTAAGAATACTTTATTAATTAAACTAACATCGTCAAATAAATGTGTGTATAACATTTTAAGAAAAAACGTTTTTCTCTACATAAATTTATAAGTTCTACACATAGTCCAGACTCTCTGATCAAGCGTAACTGACTAAAAAAAATAAATAAATATACAAACATATAAACAATAGTGAGTTTTAGAAGAATAAAGATAAAGAAAAGCAGGGGTCACTTTATGAGTTTTAGTAAAGGTATTCAATATACCAGCGCTTACTTTATAGTTATGTTTTTTCCAATACTTCCAATTTTTTTAATACAACAGAAATGCATGACTTAAAACAACTGTGCATCAAAATGATCAAGAAAAATTTGCATATAATAGCGCAAAACTGATATTTGAGCTGTTTGTTACTTATATTGGGTGATGTTAGAGTGGTATAAGATTATCTTTTGGGTGAAGTATGAATAGTATCTTCTTAAAAGTTAATTTTAAGCACTAGTTTTTAAATTAAAAAATGAGGTTGCAGTTCCTTTGAAATAAATTTGTAAGTTGACATGGTTTTAAAGTTAAGAAATGATTGGGTTAGGTGAGCATAGAGTAGAAAATTAGTTAAACTAACCAATAGTTTCTCAAGCAACCATACTCATATATTAACCCTTTGAACCACAGAATTCCACTTTTTGGTCAGTGTTTTATCTTAAACATCCATGCCTCTGCAGATTGATAGATAGGTATGTGATACCTTACCCTAGATCAGGGGTCTCCAAACTTTTCAGCCCGAGGGCCGCATTGACTATCAAAAATAATTTCGGGGGCCATAGATTCTTCAAGGCATCTTTTCGGGGTGGTGAGCTCCCCCCTCCCCCCGCACTAAAATATAATTTATATAGAAATATATACAAATTTCAAGTGGACAAAAAGATCTCCGCGGGCCGGATGAGAGGAGCTCGCGGGCCGCATCCCGCCCGCGGGCCGTAGTTTGGAGACCCCTGCCCTAGATCGACAATCTGTACATAAATGAGATCTTAAAAGATATCTTAAAAAGCAAGTGAATAGTACTATTGTTTTTGTGGTGGTCCCTAACACAGCTGCGCCCATTTGCAGTGTACTTTGAAAAGATGCATTTAAACTTCCAACAAGCATCATTTTAACTATATCCATACATACCTATATCTGAAAGTAGGCCTACTTATGGTGGACTGGCATACTAAGCAGAATTAATGACAATGATACATGTACAAAAATAATAAAATATACATGTATAAATGTTTATTAAAATAATAAAATTAAATTGTTTTTATATTTGTAATTCCATTGAGAGTCGGTTGTGTGTACATTTAACTCAAGCTCAATGGGAGGGAGATTTTGGGGTTAAGAGCTAAGGGTTCAAAGGGTTAACACTTGAATGACCATTGCTTTTAGTTAGTAGATCCCTGGCAGCAATGGGTTTATGCTGCTTGTATAAAATAACGCTCAAGTTAACCTTACATGGTAAAATGAAAGATTGTCTCCAGCTGAAGACTGGTTTAAGCTAACTTGAATTTCTTGATGAAGATTATCATTTAGTTCTTGAAAACTGTTATCCATATCTATGATATAAGAAGAAGAAAAAAGTCAGGCAGTGTTATTGTAAATATCTAAAGAAATATTTGAGCAATAACACATCTGGAGAAGCCTGTCTTGTTTCGAACCAAGACAGACCCAAAACAATACTTTTAAATAAACCTCCAAAACATTATGTTTCGACTGTTGCAGTCTTTTAAAAATTACATTGATTAGGATAGAAAAAGTTATTTTCTAGCAGTTCACAAACAATCTCCAAAAGCTAACAATGAAAGAAGAAATTTCTATTTTCTTTATTTAAGTCACATAATGAAATCTTTTACTCACCTCAATGACTAATACTTTAACAGAAAGCAAATTTTTATACTTTATTTGTATTCAGTGTTGTTATATTGTTTTTTAAAAAATGTTTTACTATTAATTGAAAATGTTCATAATAAAACATTGCAATTTAATAAAATAAAAACTAAATTAATAAGTTATAAAGTTTTACTTACTATCAGTAAAAGGCGTAACAGTATTTAATAAACTGTTATGATTTTCGGGTAAGTGAATTAAAAAGTCATCAATGCCAGTGACACTCAGATTGTGATTATTATGAATCTCTAGTGGGTTTATAAAGTTAAGCCCACTAAGGTCATAATTTAATGATGAGTTCACATCTAAAGTAGAAAAATTGAAATATAATGCTATTAACTATTTAGGGATAATCTTGCATTTTTTATGGCTATGCCACTTTTTAAAGTGACTAAAAAGGGGTAAAAGAAATCAGATTCTTGTATAAACTAAGTAGCACATCTTTTGCACAGATAGCCATTACCATAACAATTATAATAATTTTGGATTAATATAAGTACCCAATTCATTCTGAGGTGAAACCAATGTAACATTCTTAATTAGATAATTATTCTGTAGCTCAGCTTCCTCTGTATTGAATGATTCAGATGTTTCCAGCTTGTCAGTATGATTAACCAAATCATCAGCAACATTGCCAAGATATTCTAAAAAACCATTCCAGTTGTCTTCAACATTTACTTGCTGCTGAGTAAGGTTAGTCTGAAAAATGAAAAAATGTATTTGACATGGTAGCTTTTGTGGCAATAACAGTAAGCCTTGCTTTAATTTTGAAAATCAAAGTTTAAGTAACTGTTAAAAATGTTACTAAATCTATTTAATTTTAATGACTTTGTAAAACTTTCAATGCAACTGTAATTTCTACATTAAATAATTAAAAAGATGTAATACCTCTATTTCTCGGTCATGTTGTTTTTCCAAGGTATTGATGCATGTATTTAGGCTTGTGCCAGTGCAACTCTCCAAATTTTCAACAAAGCTTTGGTCTACAGTTGATGATATGTACTCTAGAGCAGCTTCAAGAGTAAGAAAGTCCTGAAATAGATCAATTATAAATAAATACAATTTGATATAATTTCAATAGTTAAAGCTTAATAAAATTGTAAGTTCTTTTTTAAAATTATAATAATTCATGTTTTCTATTGAAATAATCCATTAAACATTGACCCAGCCTAAGTGAATATCCCAATTATCTGTTTAAGTGAAAGCTGGGTAGTATTTTGAAAGTTAGCTTTATTAAACAATTTTTTTGTATTTGTAAGATAGCAGTTACTTTTATGATGTATTCACCTACATTGTTTGCTTCAAAATTCAAAGCAACATTTTCTGTTCCATTCTGTAGGCGAACCCACTCACCTAAAATAGAACAAAAATAGATTTTAACAGTTTTTATATTTTCCCCTAATATTTTAAAGCAGCAAGAGATAGCTACAGGACAGTGATGGTTTTATTCAGAGATTCATTCAACCACTGCTGGTGCTACCAGCATGTGTGGTGTGTGTAAAAATGTGTAATTGCCATTATTAAAAAATAGCTAATAATTAATAACTGATTATAATATATAGACAGGGTAACATAGTAAGATAAATATTGAATTTTATATAAATATTTTAATCTTGAACATTTCAGATGGTTAGATAATTTTAATGTTGATTTAGAGATCTCTCCAGCGCATGATGCAGTGTTCTAAAACATGTGCAATTTTTATTTTAAATAGGACTAGGAAGTTTTGGTTTTATCTCACTTAGAATTAGAAGTCTTGTTAGCCAGGGAGAAATTTAAATTAATGTGAAGATGATTCCCATTGAACAAGTTTTAATTGATGCTGCTGAGATTATAAAGGAATTAAAAATAGAAGCAAAGATCCTTAACAGAAATTCAAAGTAGATTTCTCCTACACTATCTTGGACATGGCTATACAGTCTATTGAAGAGAGGTTACAACAATTAAAACAACATAATAAAATTAATATTCTATTGGGCTTCTTTTATTATGTATACAATATTAACAAGTATGTTGTTTCCTGGAGAATATTATTAACACTCCCAGTTTCTATGGCTAGGGGAGAACGAAGTTTTTCAAAATTGAAATCAAATAAAATTACTTCCTGTCAACTATGTCACAAAGCAGTCTCGTGGACTTAGCAACAATTTCAATAAAAAAGTGGTTACGTGGGGAAGATTATTAAAGTAAATAAAGTCCCCTTTCAAACCTGATGGTGTACGGGACAAGTGAAGTAGAGTTCACTTGTTTCTGTGACCTTAGATATGAAGGGATAGTATGGTCAGCATTATGCCCAGCTGCCTTTACTTACCCTAACGTGAGTTAGGTACCTATCAGAGCTGGGTGTACTCAGGAACAGTCGACTGACATGGACCGGATTAAAACTCGAGACTAACGGGTTAGCAGTCCAGCTCTCTACTGCTAGGCCACTCCATCCCATACGCGGGGAAAAGGCATGAAAAATTTCAATTTAGATTTTGAAGTCTACTTGTGAATTTTTTGTAATAGATAATAAATTAACATGTCACTTTAAAATTATTGTTTTTAACAGATATTTTTTTTTATAATAAATTTGTTTTTTAATAAGTTGTACATAGGGCGCTAAATGACCTGGCGCCGGCACTGCAATCAACAAGGCTAATAATGTTTCTTTGTTTTTTTAAAAACTTAAACCTTCACCTAAACGTCAATACATATCTAAACTTGAACAAGAACCAGAACCCCGAACTAAAACTGGAAACTTAACAGTTCTCTCTATTGTGTTCTTATACATATTTTTAATGTAAGACAAATAAATTGGGTGGTGAATTGTAGTCTATTTTGAATTTTTGTATTTCTTTTTCTGCGTTGTACTTTTAATTTACTTTAATTTTGACTTATTTGATATTTTGATTTCATGTGACAACAGCATTCTTGACAGACTGAATAGTGAAGGAAGGAGGCTCTTGTATGTAAGAACATGTTCACAGCAATAAGGGCATGATTAACAAAAGGCTGATAAGTGTATCATAAACCTAGAGCTACAACCAAAAGCAGCTTTTGTTTGCCAATCCTTGAATTGGATATAGTAAATATACCAGTAAATGAATGAAGTTATGCAGACAATATTTAATTTAAGATGACTGTCAATCTAAAGAAACTTTACTCTATGCGGATATTAAACCCATATTATTTGGCTACCACCACATATTTCTGCAATATGGCAGGGAATATATTTGGTGGAGCTTATGATTTGAATTACTTCATTAAACTTTTTTGCTATAAAACAATATGCCCATTAATTAGTTTTTGGGTCTGAAGCATCCATACAAGGTTCTTACCACCAAATAAAATGCTTTGGTCTTCTAAGTGATGTAGTGAATAATGTAAACATTAAAATGAATTATTTTGTTCAAAGATGTTTTAGAGTTTGATCAGAGGTACAGATATTAGATATTGGTACGCAAATAAAAAAAAATCTGATGTCTAGTAAGAATACGGTAATTGATTTAACCCTTAGCTTGATATCAGTAAATTACACTATTCCTTAGCTTGATATCAGTAAATTACACTATTATCATCTCCATTTATTTTATTTTCTACCCCTTAAATTTTCCCTAATACTTTTAGATAAGAATTAACTTAAAAAAAAGGTCCATATTTAAAGGATTCCAATTTTAAGGTTTTTTTGTGGACTAGAAAACTCAACAAAATTATTATTCAACCTACTAGTCCATTTCAAGATTCACTAAACCTGAATTTTAGACTGCCTAAAAGTGCATACAGTGGTAACTCAAGATGCAAGTTTAATTAGTTCCATAACATTGCTCATATATGTCAAATTATCTGTATCTCAAAGCAATTGTCTTCACTGAAATTAATTGAAATCCTATTTCTCCGTTCCATGCTCCAATGTGCCAACACCTTTGTTAAGTGTTTTTTTAATATAAGAAAAGCAGTTCAAATATGTTTTCTAATAACATCCTCTAATTTCCTACACATCACAGACACTTCTCAAAACAATATGCATTATAGACAAGATTGAGCAGATGTAGACTTCCCAATCCATGGAGCTCTTGTCTAAGTTTCTGTTCATGGACTAGACATGCACTCACATCACTGCTTCTATCACATTGTCCCCATTATCCTCAACAACTGTGCACTGAACTTTTCTCCCTCTATTTCTCATTTCTTTAAATACTTAGTTCACAATTATAACACCTCCTAGTCTCTGCCCAGAGGTTTCATTACCAGTCATTCCATTGTTCTATCAACACAGCTTACTAAACTAATGTTGTCCACCTATTTTTTGCTTAATTTTTTTGCTTCACAATGATTATTAACCCTTTACTGACCATGCTCTAGATTTTTTTCCCTAGCAGTAGGATCAAGCAGAGGGTAATAACTTTTTTTTTTTTTTACAATTGTTGCTTAGAATAATTAAGTTATTAAAATATCTGTGTGCATTTAAAAATTAAAACAAAATGTAATTCACAGAGAAAAGTATGTGTAGATTATTGTACATTATTTCTATTTACCATGCAATTAACATTTTAATTAAAAAAGCAGCAACTTATATTTAAAAAAAAAAAAGGCCTACAGAGAACAGGAGTTTCTGGGTACATTTGGCCACATAAGACTGTAAAGAGTTTAAGTGTCAGGGCCAGACATACATAATAGTGAGCACAGGTATACTGATTTTATCCTCTAAGAGTATAAGGTAGAACTAACTAGTTTTCATAAAAGTGCAAAATGAACATTACAAACCAATCAAATATCAGTATCAGATGCTGGCCAAAATTTAAAAAAAAACAACTTCAGAGCACAAAAAAGTTACCAGTTTCTCCATCTCTCCTGAAATTTTCCTTGAGCCACCTGTCAGCTTGCTCTTGCTTTTCTCTTTCTTCCTTCTCTTTAACAAACAGCTGTGATTTTTGCTAAACAAAAAAATATTAATAACTGTTAAATAATTTCAAATACTATTATAAGCCAAATAGGCTGGTCAAACAGTGCTTGGGAAAAAAAATTAATATTTTGGAGGGTGCTCTTTAAAATTAATGAAAACTCCATATTTCTCACCCAGGAGCTGACGGATGCACCTGATTCTATTTAATCAAAGATCTAAATAAGACTGTAGATGCCATAGTGTTTATGTTATGAGGGAGCATGGGATACCAGACCCCCCCCCCCCCCCCCCCCCAAAAAAAAAAAAACCTCGGGAATATTCATCAACTCCCAAAAGTTTTAAGGGACTCCAATAAGCGGTGTCGAATGACTTTTAATTTTTTTTAATACATCGTATATAGAGAAGAAGTGCATCATCTCAGGGCACCGCCCTTGCGAAATTAAAAAAGGTTTTTTTTTGGTACAGAAACCTAAGCTGGTGCGTTATAATCAACGTGCCATTTGATGCCGATCGGATGAACTGTGTGAAACCGCAATAGACTTATTTTTATATACCGTATATATATAGAAAAAAAATCGCCACCCCTAGGAATTTGAAATTTTTTTTCCCCGCAGAAACCTCCTCAGAAGTATTTTGAAAAACTTCCAAAAGTTTCATGGCGCTCATATGAAAAGTGTAGTAATGCACAAAAGACAGACACACACATTGAATTATATATATATATAGCAGGGGCAGAACTGCATTGCCACCAGATTCCGCAATGGGGGGGTCGGTCGGTGATCATTATCAATTTTTTTTATAGTTAAAAAAATAATAATTTTCTTGCAGTTTTGACTAGATGGTTGTTTTGTAAAAAAGAATACTGTAGCTGCGATTGGATTATCTTTATTCAATAGACACCATCCTGAGTCCTCTTTCTACTACAATCAAATACACGATGTAGTCGGCAAAATTCTTTTGAAAATAAATCTGCCTCTAGATATTAAGAAGACTTTTGCTTCTTTATAAGCATTAATTAGGGGCCCACAATCCATTGTGATTTTATAATGTAAAATGTTCGTTTGTTGTATTGGTAGAACTACTATTTTGTACTATCCTGTATTCTACAAATAAGTAAAAAGAATATAATTACAATAATTTTGGTTTTAAGTAGATCTACATTTACTTCTTTTCCTTTTACTAAAAAATACGATAGCAAACATGTATAATTTGAATTCTCTCCCTTGAATGTTTTACAATATGGTTTTAGGAAAAGTAGTTGAGACCATCCCAAATTTGCTACTGATGGATAGAATTGGTGCTTTGAGTTCCTTTCTGAGCCCCCTCCCCTAAAAGTAACGGCCAGGTATATGAATCGTTTGCGAACTTCATAGCTATTCATTCTTCATTTCTCACATTTTATCAGACACTAGTCAGCTGATATTACTTTAACACCATATTATTAATTAGTTTGATGTCATAAAACAAGGAAAGTAAGATTATTTTTTTTATCTTATTAGGACATGAATTTATTGAACATTTACAATCTATTAATATTACTAAATGATGACATTTAGGGATGAGGGTCTAGCCATTTGCGAGTTGTCAAAAAAGCATGATGTCTTTATGGATGTCCCTTAAATCAGAAGGTTTTCCTCCGTGTGAGCTGGGCACATACAGCTGTACATATGAACATCATGTGTCTGTATTTTATGCATTACTATACCGTTCATGCTACCACAATAAAAATTTGGAAGTTTTTGAGTACTCATAGACATAATTTAGTTTAAATTGTGTAGTTGAGCGCCTTGAGATCCACAGTGGCTATCTAAGCACCAAGGGTCCGCTTACTGGGTGTCCTGCACAGGGGGATAGGTGTACTACTAGAATCATAAGTCTCGCTGCATTAAGGGCCTCCACCGGTGGCCATGTCCAGGAGCTCCGTGATGCCTCTGAAACTAAGGTTGATGCAGAGGTGCGTTTCTTTCACAATCAGCATAAACCGGAGCGTGTTTGTGGTGGTAGTGTGTACAAACCAGCGCCCCAACAACTAAGCCTTTTATAGTTCCACCACTGGTACCTTGATAGTGGTTTTGTAAAAAAAAAAAAAAGATCTACTACAGTAGCGACGTTCTACAGTTGCTAACACACGCTGATGCATAAAAAAAAAGATATATACATGAGTTGAACTGTGAAAGATAGGCAAACGTTCAAACCACTACCATGACTTATTTCCCTTTTTTAAATAGTCGAATATGTGCAGAATAAAGAAGGACATGGTATTAGAAAGGAAATGTATTTAAAACTAATAATATAAATACAAAAAAAAAACAACATAAAAATAAACATTACACCAGAAACCATTGCACATACTAAGCTTTCATGCTTCATATTCTTTAGATTGACTTGCTTTTAGGAAGCACTATGGTAGACATATATTGAAACAAAGACTTTCAAAACAGAATAATAGCACTCACACACATGATGTGTTGTTGTAACTTGTTTTAATTTCTTTTAAAAACTAAGAATTAAATATTTTTTTCGAATCAACCCGAAATGAGTTCTATGTTCATGTATGTATGTATATATATATTTATATATATATATATATATATATATATATATATATATATATATATATATATATACATACATACATATATATATATATATATATATATATATATATATACATATATATACATATATATACATACATATATATATATATATATATATATATATATATATATATATATATATATATATATATATATATATATATATATATATATATAAAATATATATAATATATATATATATATATGGGGCCCAAAAAAGTATTTGTGAGGTGGCCTTTTTTCTAGTTCAACCACTGAGATAGTCATGATTCATGAACTGGGGGGGAGGGGGTTAATTGACAGGGGGTAAGTGCTCCAGGGGGGGGGGGGGGAGAGTTGGCGGATAGTAACGTCCAGAGGGTCCTAGACCCCAGTGCAGAACCTCCTGGCGTCAACCCCCCCCCCCCCCAACCACCACAAAAAAGTTATCTGCAATATATATATATATATACACACACACTACTGGTGTTACTCCCTCCCATTTTGTCTGGGGGGGGGGGGGGGGGGGGGGCGGGGCAGTAAATTGTGCACAGTGAATAGTAACTGCAGTCGGTTATTAATACAGTTGAATGTACCATTGTTTTCCCTATAGTTAGAAAGGTTACGTCATTCTACCCAGTCTGAATCTCCAATTTTTACTTCGGCTATTAATACAGCTGGATGTACCATTGTTTTCTCTATAGTTAGAAAGGTTACTTTATTCTCCCCAGTCTGAATCTCCAATTTTTACTTAAAATACTTTAACTCTAATTAATTGTTAATTATACTGGAAAAAAGCATTTATCTTCGATATATTTTGCAATGTTTTGTCTTGGTGTCAAAACCCACGCCCCAGCCTTGCTATGCCTCTGTCTGAATGTAATTAGTGGGTGTAAAACACAGGGAAGGGGATTTTCTGAAAGCATGTGACCACACACTTTTGCAATAGTTAGAAAAAGAATTTTCAGATGTTTCATGCTGGTAAAAAATAACATTAACGTTAGGGAATGGGTGTCGTGTATGATAAGAATGACTGAAATGTATGTTTGAATAACGTAAGATATTACCATGTTGAGTTGGGTTTATTTTTTTAAAAACTACCACTGCCATCTTAATTTTACTTTTAATATGCAGGATAAGTTTTTTTGTATATTCCCACATGGACCAGAAACTCCCTCCAGTACATGATGGTCGATTTTTCGACCCCTTTTTGTGGATGTAAAAAATATATGGGTGTTTGTATGTGTTTGTACGCCTATTGTCTAGTGGCAGTTCATAAATGATGTTACATTTATTAGCCAATTATTAACCCCGCCCTATATCGTCAATAATAGACACCCCACCAAACCATATATTGTCAATAATAGACACCCCACTAAATGACATGTTTGGCACACAGCCTCCTTCTCACCTAATCTATGACTATTTTTTTTATAGCTGCCTATAACCCTGATATGCTTTTTGAAAAAGTGTGGGGAAAATTGAGAGATAAAACAGTGTTGATGCACTGTCATTGATTGAATAAATAACAGCTGTAGCATTTTCACACTGGCCAGTCACACAAAAAAGTCTATGATGGACATCTAAAAATTCCCTCCACATGAATTAGTATATGATTGGTTTCTTCTATTAACCAGAGACATACATAAAAAGACCTGTAGACCTGACGTAGGGAAAGTAATTGGGGTTGATTCCCTTAACAATAGCTTTTTAGTTAGTTGCGAAATACAGAGTCATACTCTACTGGAAAAGTTTTGTTTCTCAAATTAAATTCCCTCACATTTTTATGCTGCCCCAAAAACTAGCCATTTTCTAGACCATTTCAAAATCCTCTTTTAAATTTTGGACTTTTTCAGATTTGTGTCTGTAAGTATATATGTGTCTGTATGTACATAAATAAATAAAATCAATTTAGATTCTGTGAACTGTTTTTTAAAATGAATGTGGAATGACAAAAAGTTTAAGAACTTCTGATCTAGATTAAATATCAACAGAAAGTAATGTATGGATATAAAATTACCTCATCATGTTGCTTTTTTATTTCTTGCTCTCTTTCCCTTTCAAGTTCTTGGCGCAGAGTTTTATCAAACACTTCTTTGCCCAAGCCCAAATCAACATCTTGTTGCCAAAGAACATCGATCAGATCTAAGTCCTGAAATACATACCAAATTACAAAAAGTCTCTTCATTTTTATCTATTTTATTACCACTATCAATCTACTATTAACTAACATAATAGTATAGCGAATTGCACTTTGTCTAATATAGTGATTCTTGACCTGGGTTTGATCGAACCCCAGGGCTTTCGGTGAGTCTGTCTCAGGGGTTTGGCAGAGGTCCAAAACACAACAGACTCATATAATTTGTATTTTGTCAGTACGGAGGATAGAACTAGAGGCTGATGGCAGTTCAATTATGACATGACATGACATAGTAATAAACTAAGTGTTTCAAGGCGAGATAGCACATACCCAAATCTTAATGTCTATTTTTGGAAACAAACTTGACGGTGTGACACAAATGCGACATCAGTAAATATTCATTATGTTTTTGTGTCAAAATTGTACATTAATTGATTTTGTGTTTTGAACAAAATGATTAACAGTTCACTTGTTGCACCAGTAAAATATTTACCTATGTTTTGAATCATTTAATTTTTCCTATTAAGAATGGTAAGAATGGTTCTCATGAATGTGCATATGAAGGTTGTGGGGGTCTGTAGATGCCAAAAAGATTAATAACCACTGGTCTATTCCTTTGAATCTACCTAACCAGACAGCATTTGGTGGTTTTGATTATAACCATTTAGCGCTGTCTTTTTAAGAAGCTTCCACGGAAATATTTTTGCATATTGTATACTGAAGATCTAACTTCAATCACAGTTTTACAAGCTTTTATTTAGTTTGCAACGTCTGTTTGTAGGTTTGTGGCAAAGCTCGTATCTCAATAATTATTTGACCCACTTCTGATGCAGCTATTTCGCTAAAACTTTCCAGATATGTTCCATTTTGAAGACAATACAAGTCTATCTGTTTTTGTTATTTTTTTTAGATGTTTAATTAGTCACTAAAAATTAATTAAACATTTTCAAAACTAAGGGGAGATAACAAAATTAAATTACTTGATAGATTGCTATATTCCCACAACAGAAGGGGAGATAACTAGATAGACACTATCAATCTACCAGTCTGGTGAGCCATGGTCAAGATGAGTTTACTTTAGTTTTTGAAACAGTAACTTTAGTAAACCTCTTGCATGAATCATAGTAAGAACATAGCCATTTGACATACTTGGTGAGGTTACAAGAGCCACTATAGCTACAAGCAGGGGAGGGTCAGTCTAGTCATCAGTCACCTTTTGAAATTAATGCAACATTAATTTAAGGTTACCAAATAAAATAGGTGCAGAGAGAAAATGTAGATCTGGGTAGCTTTAAAAGCAAAGAGCAAGTTAAAATACCAGAAAAAAAATTGGGTTATAGCTTGACTAACATGCATGCTAGATTTGCATTAAAGAAACCAAGATTGGGTAGTTTATATTTAAAGAGCTGTAACAGGTTAGATCAGGGGTCAGCAACATGCAGCGAGCCGCATGCAGCTCTTTTGATGTCAAGTTGCGGCTCTTCAGCTCCAGCACAAATAGTAATAATTATTTTTTTTTATTTTTAAAACTCATAAAAATATTGATCTGCAACAGTTGGTAATGAACGATATAATAATAAATATAAACAATAAACACTCGCTAGTATATTAGAATATTTAGTTACTCACTATTTCAATGTACTTCCTATTAAATTGTCCATTCGGAATTGTAACATTCAACTTCATGGTGGATCATAAAGAAACTAAATTAGCTAAATGTAAAACTGAAAGGGAAAACCCAGCATATGCCTTGCTTGAAGAAGTGGTTTGTTTTGAAAAAAAAAAAAACCCTTTTTTTTAGTTAAAGTGAAACCAATGCTACTATTAACATGAATCACATCAGCATTACTATCAACAAAATGAAGGATGTTTTCACTGAGAGATTTGAGCAATTCAAAACAAATTCAAGCACTCTGACGTTTATAGTAGACCCTTTCAACACAGAAACAAATGAGATTATTTCTTACATTTAAAGCTATTTATTTAAAATTATATATATATATATATATATATATATATATATATATATATATATATATATATATATATATATTATCTTTAACAAACATCATACTATTGACATAAAAATGTTTGTGGCTCTGGGTAATTTTGTAAATAGTAACTTTTGACTCTTCCGTTTCAAAAGATTGCCGACCCCTGGGTTAGACTAATATTTTCTGTATTTTGAATACATATTTAACTGAAAATTTCAGCAGAAATTTGTGACTAAAAGAATTAGTATTCTGAAAAAATTTGGAAATCCGCAGAAATTCTAAATCTAGAGCAAGATTGAAAATGCCATTTGCTGTAAAAATCTGCATTCCACCATTATTAGATACGAGAAAAATGGCCCGCTGAGGAAGGATACAACGGGCGCTAGGCTGATAGTGCCGTCTCTTTTCTCTAAACTAAAACCACCCCCCCAACACACCACCCCCCACCCCCCCCAAAAAAAAACATGTCTACCGTCTCATTCAACGAAATATAATTATATACTTTTTCCAGTGTCCGCCCCCTCCCCGAAAATTCTACCCCCGCCCCCGAAAATTTCAAGTATCCCCACCCCTCTCCGGGGAGGAAAAAGTCTGAAAGAAACACTGGTGTCGCGCTTAGCCACTACCCGAAGAATTGCATTAAAGAAATTGCAAGAAAACCACTTTTTAGATTAGACACATTAATTAGGCGGTAATTTTATTATAGAGTATCAATGAAGAAATTTCTTTTGAGTTGGGGAGGGGGGGCTCAGACGTTCTTTAGCGGGGATGGGGCTTCGCCCCTACCCGAAGAATTGTATGCAAGAAACTCTTCACAGCAAACCATTTAGATTAGACAAAATTGCCTTTTTATTCAATGTTTACTCGAGAATCAATGACATCATATTACTGTGTGCACTCTCCGGCTTGAGATTATTTTCTACTCTATGCTAAATGTGACGACGTCATACTTCGTTTTTCGAATTACTATGTATGTTTTTAATTTGCTTGTGTTTTCTCTAGAGCGTTCTTGTCAGATAGATACATAGATACACAGACAGCGAAACTATTATTAGATATAATAGATGATGAATTACATAAGGTAAATCTTTTTAGAATTAATTAACTGGATAGTAAAATTTTCTGATCTTATCCACATAAACCCCACAAAAAAGTTAACCCCGCCATTAAAAAAAATTATAAAAAGGAGGATAAGAAACTTGTACTTTTAGATTTAATTAAAGAGGGCTAAATTGGGATGTGTCATTAATAGTTTTAGTATAATTCACTTAAATCCCAACCATAAAGGTAGATAAAGTTTTTGTGGAGTGGGGATCATTATTAAATGTCAAGACATCAGAAAAAGGTCACAAATGGCAGAGCTTAACTTTTCGCATTAGTGGCAAGGCTTAGTTATCTGGACAAGATCCAAATCTTCATTGATACATTGCTTTAAATCTGATTTTATATTTTAGTTGGGTTTTTACAACAATTTTACTATGTAATATTCACTAAAACGATAAAATCACCTATATTTAAAATTTAAAAACTGATATGTTGATTTATAATTATTGACTGAATTATTATTCCTAATAGCTGAATGATGACAGCAACTGATTCTGTTTTCTGTTGTTAAACTCTGCTCCAATTAGAAATATAAGAAAATTTTTAATTAGCATGCATAAAATGGATCTTTTGTCTTTCATATATACCTCTTTGGTTAAATTACATTCTGGAAAAGGGTTGCTTAATAGAGAAGAAGCATCCTCAAAAACTGGTTGGGCATTAATTATTGGTACATTTTCACTAGCAACAGCAACAGAATTTGATATTTCTTCAAGAATCTGTGATGAATTACCATTTTCTTCAGTGCTATTAGGAACATTACTGCTTACTTCTGTAACCACAACTGAGCCTACAGTTTGTAGCTGGGTAAAAATATTATGATGCGGTTCACTGACTAAAAATGTTTCTATCTCATTTTCATTTCCTTGCCTTAAGGGCAAAAAGTTATCATAAACATTGTGAAACCAAGAAGAACCAATCAATTCCAAATCTTTTATGTTGCCATAATGACGATTAGAAGAAATACTGTGATAGATGGTGGGCAAATATGCAGCCGTCTGTCCCAATATAATATCCTGAATTTCTGGATAGTTATACAGGTTGTTCATAACATATAAATCCGTTCGAAATAGACTTATAAGGATGGCAACACCAACAAGGCCATCAGTAAAGTATTGTTTTAACATTCTGAAATTTCAAGCACTCTTCCTTCTATTTAATTACTGTTGATGAATAAGCAATGCCTGATTTACATTGAAAGTTACTGTAGGCATGTCAGTGTAGATTAGTTCTGTATTAATTCAGAGAAGTTAGATTTCTATGAACTTAGACCAAAGACGTCTTTATTTTAGCCATAGCCCTAAGTTGGTAGTTTATTTATTTACTAGTTTAGTAGGAGTAGGACTAGGCCTATAGAATTTTTCATTTAGATCCTGACAAGATTTAAGCTAGTTCTATTTGAGACCACTTCAAAAGCCATCAGTATGAGTATGTATTCACATCAGCAGGCCAATTTAGTTAAATCTTTAAACTATCAGCAGGCCTAGCCCTAAGCTAATAATAATAGTATAGGCCTAGATCTAGTAATAATGACAGTTAATGTAAACTTCTTGACTTGAATAAAACTTGGCTAGATCTAGATACATTTGATTCAATATAAAATATTCCTATAGGCTAATAGGCCCTAAGCCCTAATAATTGTAATATAATAAATATATCATCATAGATGATACTATTGATACTACACTTGCGTCTAAACCTAAAATCCTCCTGACCTAGACCGTCTAGATCTAGATTCTAGTAGTAGAGATCTAGTAGAATCTAGTAATTTTAGTTGGAATTTTAATACTAGTCTATAGGCCCCTAATTATATAAATAATAGTTTAGGCAAGGCTTAGTTAATTTCCTAATTCATTATAATTAAGCTTAGTTACTACTAGTTAGTTTTACTTAATTTTATAGGGCTATAGACTATAGTCTCAGAATAGTCTATAGAGTCCTTGCAAACACGTGACCTAAATCACGTGATACCTACGCCCGCCGCCACAGTGGTGTACATCAGACGTAAACACAATCAGCTGTTCGCCAGCGCTGGACGTATTCACCGTATGTAAAGAATCGCGCCCGCGGAAAAGGAAAAATATGTTAAAAAACTTGAACTCTTAGGAATTGAAGATCCTTATACAGTTATTGACAGTTTCGTGGATAATATAAATATGTGGCCGAAATTTCTAAATAAAAATACTGTTAGTAATACCGTTTGCGTTTAGAGTTTAAGTAGACGAAGCTGATCAAATGCAGTAATATATTAGAGGTTATCTACTGTAGCAAACGTGAGACCACTTAACTCCTACAAAACCCACACTACAACGGCTAATATAATCCATGGGTAATAACCAATCTGGGTAGCATGTTATACAATTTAAGACCCTTATAATCCAGCAGGGAAGTGATCAGACACATTTATACTGATGTTCAACCCTCATAATGGCTGCCCCCACCTGTATCTAGCCCACAATAAAACCAAAGAGGAGTCTGCCCTGCCCTCCCCTGAAAATGTCTCACAAAGGGGAAAGTCCCACTGCTCTCCCCTCAACACTTCTCACCTCGGTGTCATGTTATGTCATTTATAGCACACATGGCTTATCAGGGGAAAGCATTAAGGCATTAAGAATCTTAACTCTGGACAGCTACACACTAGTATACTAGCTACACACTAGGTGCCTACTGTAAACTACTAGACTGTAGGCCCTATGTAGACCTGCAATTGTATCAATTGTAGACTGGGTCCATTGTTATTATTCTAAACCATCTCACTTATAATGTTTCTAGCTTGATTTGTTTCTTTTATAAACAGTGGATTTTAAAAAAAATTAGCCTAATCATTAACCAAATAATAATAATGTGGTTATTTGTTGTTGGCTGGTATGATCTAGATTGTACTACTAGGCTACAAAAACTTAGTAGACCAATTACTAGATATGAATTTGAATTTAATTAAACTCAGTCCAGTATCAGATACATATTGCTGTAAAAAGACAACAAAGTAGGTAGGCCTTAGTAATTTATTAAAGCCTTCTACTACAATAATATCAACTACATGCTTGTATAAAGTTTAACAATTTAATTTAAGTAGCAGATTCTAGATCTAAGTCTAGTCATATAATCTATTTCAATTTCAGAAAATTTCGTTTGCTAAAAAAATGATTAGATAATAGAGCGAGATTTTAAATCTTAGAGACAATTAAATGCTTTATTAGGCCTATTATGACTACTTTTGATTTAGTATGGGTGTATTTTGAATCGAATGTAGATCTAAAGTAATTAAATTTAAGTAAAGAAGTAGATTCTAGATTCTATGTCTACCCAGCGGAGCCAGGTATTAGGCCTACTATTAGATCTTATTATTCTTATTAGCCTATTACTTTTGACTTTGTCTTTTACTATTAGTATTTGTGAAGGTCGAGCATATTTGTTTTATTAATAGTTATCTTTTATAATTAAAATGAAGTTTGTTATTTTACTGTCCTTACATGAAACAAAGTATCGAGAACTGCATTTGATCAGATTCTGCTACTTTAACTCTAAACGCAAACAGTATTACTAACAGTATTTTTATTTAGAAATTTTGGCCACATATTTATTTATACGAAACTGTCAATAACAGTATAAGGATCTTCAATTCCTAAGAGTTCAAGTTTTTTAACGTATTTTTCCTTTTCCGCGGGTGCGGTTCTTTACAAACAGTGAACGCGTCCAGCGCTGGTGAACACGTCCAGCGCTGGCGAACAGCTGATTGTGTTTACGTCTTGTGTACACCACTGTGGCGGCGGGCGTAGGTATCACGAACGGACGTGACGTCATATGAAAGGACTCTATACTATACTACTCTATAGTAAATAAGTATAGGCCTAATTATTAGTTTAGGCCCTATATGGCATATGGGCCTAAACTATATTAATTATAATTAGATCTAGATCTATTTATAGGCCCTATTATTTTTATTAGACAATATTAGGCCTAGATCTAGAGTAATTATACTTTATTTATTGTAAAGTAGGCCTAAGACCTATAGTTTATACTATAGGTCTAGGCCTAACTATCTATATATATAAAATTCTCTTCTGGGGGACACTAGAAAACAAGCTGTAAGCGCGCTAAATGTTTACATTCGTAGAGCCAGGTTTAGTGAAGGCTATTAGGGGCAGATAAGTTTGAAACGATTTTAAACTTAGGGGAGGTAACTAAGAGGAGGCTGCTTTCACGGGGGGGGGGGGGGGGGGGGGGGAGTGTAGGGTAGGGGTTGGGGGAAGTAGATTCTATCGTTCTTAACGACCTACTGATAGTGTTTTAAAGCAAATATTTTCAGTGGCAGCATTGGTACTGTCGAATTCACAAATGATGAATTACTGAAAAGTAGAAAATAAAACAACTAAATAACCGCTATTTAGTTTTTTTATTTTATTATGATATGCCGCGGGTCGGCTCGTACTCTATACTATACTATAATAAGTAATAAGCCTTGATCTAATAGGCCTAAGGCTAATACTTTAGTTTAGGCCTATACTTAACTAACTAACTACTATTACTATACTAAGTATACTAGATCTAGGCCTATATTTTTTTTTTTTTTATTAAGCCTAGATCTAGATTTGATCTAGATCTAGGCCTATCTATACTCAATGGGCCTACTCCTAAGACCTAGAAATAGAGATCTAGATCTAAATAAAAATAAAAGGTAATCTATCGTTTTAGGTACGTAAAATCGCCCGCGACTTGTAATGTGAAAAACAGGTTACTCCTTAAATTTTAATAATTATTTCACATTTTGAGGAGGATTTGTTTTTTAAAATACAAAAATGTTTCCTTGTTTCATTTATGTACCTGTTTTTAAACAGTTGAATTAAAACTTTTCCATAATAAATGAAGACTAGCGACGTTTCCAACAGATGCAACCATGCTCATTTGCTATAGAATCTATCAGCCATCTTGTTTAAGTTTTATTTTTATATGCCTATAGCACGAGATTCAGGGAGAAGCCACTCTATTTTACAAATGCCGTTGAAATGGCTGCTGTTTATAATATATAATAGATCTATATAGCAAATCTTGCTCTCAGACACTGCTGTTTAAAGTTAATTTCTGGCCTATATTGATATATTTTTTATTTAGCCAAAACATAGATCTAAATCCTCCTCAAAATGTGAAATAATTATTAAAATTTAAGGGGTCACCTGTTTTTCACATTAGATCTAGATTTAGATCTACTAGTCGCGGGCGATTTTACGTAAAACGATATCTTACCAAAAATTATTACTAGATCTAGATTCTAGATCTTAGTCTAGATCTTTCTAATGCACTAATCATTCACTAGAAATCTAGATCTATTACTAATGACTAACTAAACTAAAACTAATAGTAATAGAGTTTATTAGTTTATTATTAGTTATTGAATTATTAGGATTATCTTAGGATTTCTTAGGCCTAATTATTAATTAATTCTAGATCTAGATCTGTAATCTACAAAAAGTTCATTTGTTAAGTTAAGAATGTTGTTAACCACAAAACACGTTCGAAAATTTTTATTTTCTAGCCTACAGATCCAGAATTTAGATTGTTCTGTCACATAAAAATAGATCCACTTTTTGAGCCATGAATCAGCTGAATTGAAGTTAAGTCACTCAGATGCATTTCAGCGCATGCGCCATTCAAAAAAAAAAAAAAAAATCTTAGGCCTTGGCCTAGCCTTAAAGTTTTTTTGTCAACATCCTGTTTCATAAAAAAAAAACAACGGGAGTGATCTCCCCTAAACTTCCCGCACATCTAGATCTAAGTTATTTAATATTTAAGTGTCTGGCGGACTGGCTGAAATCCAAACGCCTGAACGCATTGGGTTCATTTTACAAGCTTTTATTAGCCTGTCGCTTTACCTACTTTCTTTTACCGTCGTCATAATGGCTACCGAAAACGACGATACCGTGATTCCGTTTTTTTTTTTTATTTAATATTTAGGCCAAATAATTATTAATTACTAATAATTAGGTCTAGTAATGGGCCTAATAATCTATTCTAAATAATGTTTGATGGTCATTTCAGAAATAAGTAATCAATCTTTTTAATAATTTTAAGTAGACTTTCTACGTAAAATAAATAGGCCGAGGCTAGATCTGGTAATGTGAAAAAAAAAAGGTGACTCATCAAACTTTTGTAATTATTTCACATTTTTAGAAAGATTTATGTTCTAAAAGTTACCAAAATGTTTCAATCTTTCATTTTTGTACCTGTTTTTAAATAACTGTATTAAAACTTTTCAGTAAAAAATAAAAGATTAGCGATGTTTTCATCAAAAGCAACCAAGCACAGTTACTTAAGTTTTTCGGTAACACTTTAGCTAGAGATTCAGGGGAAACCACTCATTTACAGATGGCAGCCGTTTATATAGCAAATCTTGCTCGCAAACAAAACCTTTAAAGTTAATTTCTGACCTTTATTGATATATTTAGTAGACATTGCTTTTAGTTTATTGTTCAATTATCTATTATATTTGACACAAAAATATAATAATTTAAATAATATAGGCCCTACCTACTTGTAAGCCATATTAATGAGCCACCTTTTGCACATTACTAGCCTCGGCCGGTTTTACGTACTTTAAACGATAGATTACACAGAAATATCAACTATATAGGCCTATACTATTAATAATATTATGGGACGGAGTAGTCTAGCGGTAGAGAGCTGGACTGCTAACCCGTAAGTCTCGAGTTCGAATCCGGGTTCAAGTCATTAGACCGTCCCTGAGTCCACCCAACTCTGATGGGTACCTAACTCACGTTAGGGAAAGTAAGCTGACCACACTATCTCTTCATATGCCAAGGTCACAGAAACAAGTAAACTCTACTTCACTTGCCCCATAGACCGTCAGGTTTGAAAGGGAAACTTTACTATTAATAATATTATAGACTGAGAGACTATGTACTATGTATGTGACTAGTATAGCACCTAGTATAGTTAGATATTAATTTAGATAGGCCTAATAATCGTAATATTAACGTTTCGCTTTTTGCGTCTCGCAATGTCCCAACACCCCTACTATTAATAATCTTTATTAATAGTTTCGCTGGCTGTCTATCCATCTGTTGGGAAAGCTTTTACTATAGAGAAAACAAGCAGAGTAAAAACATTCATAGTAATACGAAAAACGAAACCGTGACGTCACAAGGAACATAGACATATCATATAGTAGGACATTTTCTAAAGCCGGGAAAGTACACACAATATTATCACAATATTATGACGTCATTGATTCTCGAGTCTACATTGAATTAAAAAGTCATTTTTTGAATAATCTTAAAAGTGGTTTGTGTTCAGTTTCTTTCATACATCTCTTCAATCTGTTTTCAATGACATTTTTCATTTCCGGTTAAATCTGAAGTTGAGGGGGTGATTTTGATTTTGGCTTAGAGAAAAAGACATCACTATCAACCTAGCGCCCATTGTATCTCTCCCTCTAGCGGCCATTTATCTAGTCTAAAATAATAGTTTCGCTGTCTGTCTATCTATTGAGATTCTATTGGGAACCCTATAAATGTGACGTGACATGGAACATATTTTACATATAGTAGGAATGTCTAAACCCGGGAAAGTACATACAATAATATGACGTCATTAAATCTAGAGTGAACATTGAATTAAAAAGCGAATGCAGAAAAAATACACAATAGTAATGGCGTCATCGATACTCTATAATAAAAATACTGACATTAATTACTGCCTAAATAATTTGTCTAATCTTAAAAATGGTTTGCGTGCAGTTTCTTTCATTCATCTCTTCGGGTAGGGGCAAAGCACCCTCCCCCCAAATGAAATATAATTTGTATAGAAAATGTACACTTTTACTAGTGTTGGCCTCCCCTGCCCCAGAGAATTTTATACTCCCCGCGTGAAAATCATTTTCTAGGCTACCGATTAAATTTGATAATTAAAATTGGTATCAGATTAAAGGTAAGTAAACATAGTTTTTTAACTGTTTAAGTCATCTTGTAACAATAATGAAGTTTAAAATCTTAGGCAACACCCCACTTTTATTTAGTTCGCAATTTAATATAGATCTAGAAAATCTAGATATATTTTATTCCCCAAAACCAGGCAGTGTTGGCAATGTGATGTATAATAAACACACAAGTCACGTTTTTTTACAGTTAAATTTTTCACAAAAGCCAGTGTAGAACCGAGGTGACTAGTTCTTATTACAACAGTAATGAGTAATGTACTACCTGGCTTTATAAATGCTTTTTATAATTTTTATATATAGTTCTAAAAGTATTAAAACTGAGTTAAAAAAATAAAGAATTGTGCACCAATTGAACGCAATCAGCATGTGTAATAGAGTAGAAAATTAGTACTTAAT